>NW_016891073.1:0-1779 GCF_001698545.2 Rhinopithecus bieti | reverse complement strand
GGGTGAGGCCTGCCCTGGCTCCTAGAGAAAAGTGACCCCAGAACCCCTGAAACCAGGGCTGCCTCAACAATCCGGACTTTCGGAAGCCTCAGATGGACAAGGGCCAGGAGGCGGCCTCTGTGTGGAGGGAGGAAGAGAGGGTCCCCATGAAGTCCTGATGGCCCAAATGGAGGACGGTGCTGTAACCCCAGCTGTCTGTGACTTGAGAAACCAGCGTGGATCTCGGCACATGTCTGGTGCCTTCCCCATTCCTTCATCTGTCTTTACTGAGTTCCGGCTTCCCCTGGGCCCCATGCTGGGCTGGGGAGGGACAGAAATGAAGCTCCCCACGGGCAGCTCACAGTCTTGGTTTGTCGGGGCTGGGGTGAAATGTCCACCCCACAGAAGTGGGAAGGGCTCCCTATAAGGCAGAGCAGGAGACAAAAGCAGAGACGGAGCCCAGGGCAGGGAGGGTGGAAGGGGTGCTGGGAGCTGGGGCGGAAGAAGCCAGCCCAGAGAGCTGCAGACAGAGGATAGAGCAGAGGGAGGAGGGGACAGAGCTCAGCCCCTTCCCCAGGCTTCGGATGCGGGTGTGGCTCCGTTTGGCTTCTCTGGATCCCTGTCTCCTGGCAGGGATGAGGGGCTGGCTGGGGTTAGCTTCTAGGGACTGCAGGGCTGAGGGGTGAAGGATTCCTGGCAGGCACCAAGCTGGGAGGGACACAAGCCCAGTGAACACAGGGACCAGGAGTCTGGGAGCAGGCTGTGGCTCACCTGGGCTGGGGACCCACCCCAAGGGCCATATGCAGTGGTGAGTAACTGAGGCAGGAGGCCCTGGGCCTCAGACAGGGTGGGAACAGGCCTCCCTGGTCAAGGATGGCCTCTGCAGTGCTACATAGTGGGCCCAGGGAGGCTGCATCTGCAACCAGGTGGATGCAGACAGTCACCTGCAAATGCTGGGACCATTGCACAGCCCCAGGGCAGGCCTCCTCCAACAAGGCTGGCCTCGAGAGAACCAAGGCAATTGGGACGAAGTCGTTAGTATTCAGGGGAAGAGGCATGTCTGCAAACCAGGAAGAGTTTGCGTGTTTCTCACGTGAAGGACGGTCCCCTGTGGTGTGGGCTTCTCACTGGTCCTTTCACTCTCCAGACGCACATCTGGGAGTGGCCAGCACTGTGCCCGGTGCTGTGGCAATGACACCATATCCTTGCTCTTAAGAGTTGTCTGAAAAGTCAGCAAACCATTGTTTTTTTTTTTTTGGTGTTAGAGCAGGAGATACCACCATCTCCACCACCACAACTTCCGCATCCACTGCCTCTGCCCCCCGCTCCTGTAAACACCTGCCCCACCGTGATTGTTGCTGTGGGTGTCAAGGAGTGTGTGGGATGAGAGGGATAGAGGTGAGAAGCACAGTGGAGAGGGGCTGCAACCCCAGGCTGGGACTACAGGAGGAGGGGCAGCTGGGTCCCACTGCAGAAGCCTGGGCCCTGGAGGAAGGCAGGCTCTATGGAGAATGGACTTTGGTCACCTGGTGCCAGGAGAAACCAGAGGTCCACCTCATGCTAGTGCCCCAGTGGCAGGCATATGTGAGGGCTCCTGTCCCCTGCACCACCAGGTCTGTCCCCACACATTGAACTCCCTCCCTAGAAGGATCCGTTTCTGTACAGTGGCAGCTTTTGATGTCTGACCTGTCCCTGGTTCCCACAAGGGTGCCTCAGCTCTGGCGGTGGCCCGGGGCTTTAAACCACCTGCCTGCAGGTGCATGGGTCAAGCAACCTGAGTCACAAAAGGTCATGTAGATC
>NW_016891072.1:0-1013 GCF_001698545.2 Rhinopithecus bieti | reverse complement strand
TATTTATGTGTGCCATCAAGTCCCATAACTGCATGTGCATCCTGAGGACCATATCATAATGAACAGCCATCTATTGAAGATATGGCTTTGACAAATATTTTAGTTTCTTATGTAAACTAACCCTCGTATCAAGGGCCTTCTAATTAGCTAACATTAGTTCTTGGAACTGCCTTTCCTAAATGCTATACTTCTTTTGTCAACCTCTCTATCAACATTCAGAGTCTTCTGGAAAGAATGTAGTCCTTTGGCTTCCACAAGTATTTGCACTTAGTGATAGAAAAAAGTACACTGGTTTTATCCCAGTCCTTCCGCTGTAGAAAATTACCGTTTGGGATTTAAAATAAAACAAAAGGGCAGGCCTATTTTCTGTTAGCTGCTCAATGCTACCTGAATTTTGATGTGTATTGAAAACATTGCAAAATTAGAATTCCTAGAAAATGGTGAGGGGATCATTTCAAATTATTCAGAAATTATGCAAATTCTGTCTCTCTGTGTGTGTGTGTACACACACATGTGCGTGTGGCATATGAAATATATTAGAATTGAAATTATTGAGATTTCTTCATCATATAAAATGTCTTCCCATTAATTTGCTGTTGTTCTTACTTTCTTTGCTGACATGCTCTTGCTTTCTTTGTATTTCCTAATTCAATCATTGAATGCTTTCAACGTTAAACATCGTATCAGAGAAATATATCGTACGCTAATTTTAACATCCTACTAAGCTTTTAGCGATAGTGGAATAGCGTTGCTTGAAGAATGTGGCATATAAAGCATCACTGCCACTGCCATGCTCCCTCTGAGTATGAAGGAGATTAAACTGTGCTGCCATTAACAGGGAGGTTGCTTTGTGTTTGACTGACTGGTGAAAGATAATTTGCAGTTGACTTACTCTGAAGGAAAGACTTGTTGATTTGATCACACACTTATAGCTGTAGGTAGAGGATGATAGATTTTCTATCATTGTGATAAACTGCAACCTATATGCTTGCTGGTAGATTTATTTGATTCAT
>NW_016891071.1:0-200 GCF_001698545.2 Rhinopithecus bieti | reverse complement strand
TGTTTAGCAGCAGCACCGGCCTCTACCCACCAGCTGCTAGTAGTATCCTCTTCCCTAGTTGCGACAATAGAAAATGTCTCCAGGCATTGACAAGTGTCCTGGGTCGGGGAGAAGAGGCAAATCACTCCTGGTTGAGAATCACTGCTTTAGCCTGAATTCCTTCACCACCTTCTTTCTTTCTTTCTTTCTTTCTTTCTTTC
>NW_016891070.1:0-1273 GCF_001698545.2 Rhinopithecus bieti | reverse complement strand
TTATATATATATAAAATAAAGTCACAGAGGCCAGGCACAGTGGCTCTCACTGTGAGCCACACTGTATATATGTATATTTATGAAAATAGGATCATAGGCCCGGTGTGGTGGCTCAGGACTCTAATCCCAGCACTTTGGGAGGCCAAGGTGGGTGGATCACCTGAGGTCGGGAGTTCGAGACCAGCCTGATCAACATGGAGAAACCTCATCTCTATCAAAATAGAAAATTAGCCGGGTGTGGTGGCACATGCCTGTAATCCCAGCTACTCAGGATGCCGAGGCAGGAGAATCTCTTGAACCCGGGAGGCAGAGGTTGCAGTGAGCCGAGATCGCACCATTGCACTCCAGTCTGGACAACAAAAGCAAAATTCTGTCTCAAAAAAAAAATAATAATAATGTACATAATATGATTTGTGATGTGCTTTTCTCATTTTGCCTGCAAATATTTCAGTTATGTCTGAAAGATAAGGATTCTTCTTAAACATAAACATGAAACCATTATTGCACCTAAAATGAATAATAATTGTTTCATTATCACCAACAGAGACAACTACTGTTCAGGTCTTATGTGACTTCCTAGAGATAGTCTAAGTACCTAGAAGTAGCCCCTCACTCAAATGCTGGCATGGTGAATGCGATATTTTGCACTGGGGCTACCATTTAAGTGAGTCTCCTTTCAGCTCTCATAGATGTCTCTGTGAACAGGGCCAGATAGGGTTCTGGTGTCCAGTTCTGAGGGCTCACGAGGCTTGGTCTTTGTTGCATATTTTAGTCCTTGAAGTGAAAATCTGCCAACAACTAAACAGGTGTTAGCAGCCTCATTCTCAACTGTTTCCATGGGTGCTCATGCAAAGAGCAGAGCTGCCGGCAGTTGAGACCAGCAGACATGGGGTTCTCAGGCAGAATTCAGGCCTTCTCCAACTTTGCATTGTGTAGGGAAAAGAGAGATCAGACTGTTACTGTGGCTATGTAGAAAGGGAAGACATAAGAAATGCCATTTTGACCTGTACCTTGAACAATTGCTTTGCCCTGAGATGCTGTTAATCTGTAACTTTGCCCCAACCTCTTTGCCCCAACCTTGAGCTCATAAAACATGTGTTATGTGGAATCAAGGTTTAAGGGATCTAGGGCTGTGCAGGATGTGCCTTGTTAACAAAATGTTTTAAGCAGTATGCTTGGTGAAAGTCATCGCCGTTCTCTAGTCTCGATAAACCAGAGGCACAATGCACTGCAGAAAGCCGCAGGGACCTCTGCCCTGGAAAGCCGGATATTG
>NW_016891069.1:0-614 GCF_001698545.2 Rhinopithecus bieti | reverse complement strand
TAACACTTTTACAATGTTGGTGAGACTGTAAAGTAGTTCAACCATTGTGGAAAACAGTGTGGCGTTCCTCAATGATCTAGAACTAGAAATACCATTTGACCCAGCCATCCCATTACTGGGGATATACCCAAAGGATTATAAGTCATGCTGCTATAAAGACATACACACACGTATGTTTAATGCAGCACTATTCACAATAGCAAAGACTTGGAATCAACCCAAATGTCCATCAGTGACAGAGTGGATTTAGATAATGTGGCACATATACACCATGGAATACTATGTAGCCATGAAAAGGATGAGTTCCTGTCCTTTGTAGTGACATGGTTGCAGCTGGAAATCATCATTCTCAGCAAACTATCCCAAGAACAGAAAACCAAATACCACATATTCTCACTCATAGGTGGGAACTGAACAATGAGATCACTTGGACACAGGAAGGGGAGTATCACACACCAGGTCCTATTTTGGGGAGGGGATCGGGGGGAGGTATAGCGTTAGGAGATATACCTAATGTAAATGATGAGTTAATGGGTGCAACACACCAATATGGCACATGTATATATATGTAACAAACCGGCACCTTGTGCACATGTACCCTAGTACTTAAAGTA
>NW_016891068.1:0-614 GCF_001698545.2 Rhinopithecus bieti | reverse complement strand
GAAAACCATGGCACAAGAACTACGTGACACATGCACAAGCTTCAGTATCCAATACATTCAAGTGCAAGAAAGGGTATCAGTGACTGAAAATCAAATAAATTAAATGAAGTTAGAAAAGAAGTTTAGAGAATAAAGAGTAAAAGAAATGAATAAAGCCTCCAAGAAATGTGGGACTATGGGAAAAGACCAAATCTACATCTGATTGGTGTACCTGAAAGTGACGGGGAGAATAGAGCCAAGTTGGAAAACACTCTCCAGGATGTTATCCAGGAGAAGTTCTCCAACCTAGCAAGGCACGCCAACATTCAAATTCAGGAAATACAGAGAACGCCACAAAGATACTCCTTGAGAAGAGCAACTCCAAGACACATAATTGTCAGATTCACCAAACCTGAAATGAAGGAAAAAATGTTAAGGGCAGCCAGAAAGAAAGGTTGGGTCACCCACAAAGGGAAGCCCATCAGACTAACAGCGGATCTCTCGGCAGAAACTCTATAAGCAAGAAGAGAGTGGGGTCCAATATTCCACATTCTTAAAGAAAAGAATTTTCAACCCAGAATCTCATATCGAACCAAACTAAGCTTCATGAGTGAAGAAGAAATAAAATCCTTTAC
>NW_016891067.1:0-1653 GCF_001698545.2 Rhinopithecus bieti | reverse complement strand
CACCAGGAGGTCCCTTACTTGTGGGACTGAGCATGTATTTCCCACAGTGTAGTCAGAAACATCCATCCAACTCTACTGGTAAAGGAGCATTTCTTCTCAGTGCTGTGTGCTTCCAGCTGCTTCATTGCTTTCTCCAGACTCGCAGCAGACCTGTCCACTGCCTTCCATGCTTCCATTGGGGTTCATCCAAACAACATTGCTGCCACTGGGCACCACAGCACATGCTGTGGCCACATAGCTGACCAGGGAACCCTCAGGGGCTGAAGACCCACTCACCTCATCCTGCTGACTATGCCAAATGCCACTCTTGGGGTCAGCTTCCAGCCTATGCTGAGGTCGGATGGGAATGGGTGGATGAGCAGAAAGAACACACAGGGGCTATAGGCAGGGGAAAGATGATTTTATTCAGCAGCAATTCTCATCAATAGCTTTCGCACATGGTCCACCTTGTCTCAGCTGCTTAGTCTGGTTCCCATACACAGAGCTGTGTGGTCAGCTCTCTCCTGCTTTCAGGATCAGCAGCTTAACTCTTTCTTTCCCTGGGCATGAATGAGCTGAACTGTGTCCTGGTTCCCTGCTGTCCATCTGCAAAGATGGACAGCTCTGGCTCTCTCTCTTTCTCTGGGCATAAGAGCACTTGCACCATGTCAACAGGGCAATTATACTTTTACACACAACAGTGGCTCAGAGCAAAAGCGATGGCCTTCTGATGTTAGAGCTAAATAGTTGTATTCACATTATATGTGGAATTGTGCACCTGCATTCCAAACTCGCTGAGTCACTTAGTCCCCAGATATCTGCCTTGACCTATTCCTTAACCAAAGCACAACCGTGTTCCTTACATGGGAACCCAAAGGATAACACCGAAGAAGTAAAAGGAAATAATCTAGCTGATGCTGCAGCAAAGAAGGCTGACCTAGGAAAGATGGTCTGTCCTGTACGGGAATGTACCTTTCATCCCACAAATACCCTCACTAACATTCTTTTACAATATCAACAAGCATCTAGCCCTGAAGAGAAACAAACCTGGCAGCAGAAGGGAGGCATGCTTGACCCAAGTAAGTAATTATGGCCAGGGCCTAACAAAAAACCCATAGTTCCTACGGGTGCACAATTGTCTTTCCTTCACTTTATTCATAAAATGACTCATTGGATCCCTGAAAAAAATGTTGTAAAGGGGAAAGCAACACTTTTGGAAACTATCCCCATGGTAGCCCAAAAGGTATATTCTTGATGTGCTGTATGCCCAAAATACAACCCCAGCAAGCCCTTACAGGGCTCCTAAAGTCATTGTTCTTTGCCAGTAAGACATTTTGAAGTATGGCAGTTGGATTTTATCCAGATGTCACCATCTCAAAATTTCAAATATGTGCTGGTCTTAGTCTATATGTTTTCTCTTTGGGTAGAACCATTCTCTTATTAGAAGGCTACCTCCTTAACACTAGGGAAAATTTTGTTAGCATTATTCCAGTTTGGGGAATTCCTTCTGAATTGCACAGTGATCATGGGACTCATTTTTTGTTGTTGTTTTTTGGATGTCATTTTTTTATATGTATGTGTGTGTGTGTGTGTGTGTGTGTGTGTGTATGTGTGTATATATATATGTATTATACTTTAAGTTCTAGGGTACATGTGCACAACATGCAGGTTTGT
>NW_016891066.1:0-1315 GCF_001698545.2 Rhinopithecus bieti | reverse complement strand
AGAACAGCAGTCGCCAATTGTGCTCAGCATTTTGTTCGGCCACTGAGCAGGTCGGGCTTGGCATGGACCACCGCAGCTGCGGCGCCAGGACTGTCCGAGCAGGTCTCACCATCTGTGTTACCATGGTTACCATCTTCCTAGCATTATCACTCAGTGATATCATCGTTACCATGGTTACAGGCACCGCATCTCCCTTTTCTGCGTTGCTGCCATTTGATTCCCATCACCATTACCATTCATTCATTCACTCATTCGTGTATCACTCATCCCCTCAATTTATTCATCAGCTGGGGATACAGAAATGAGTCAGTCGGTCCCCACCTTTGAGAGTGCACAGCTGAAACAGAGGAGGCAGAGAGGTAAGCAGCCAAGAGCCTGGTGCATCCTGCAGAGCCTTGAGGAGCAATGAGGCCTTGCCACATAGATGGCACCAGACAGGAAGGACCACAGTAAGAAGAAAGGCGTGCAGCTCTCAGCAGCATCATCGCCACCACAGGGTGCTCCATATGCTTGGAGGAGAGTACACTCTCTGGGGCAGGCAGGCAGTAAGGAGAGGAAACCGGTTTGGGCCATACCATGAAGGGTTTTAATGACCCTTCATGTTCCTATGTCACAGTGATTAAGAGAGACTTAATGATTAAGACTTAGGGAGTCTGAATGAAGGACCTGGACTTGAATCCTGACTTTGCCACCCCTGGCTTAGGGACTTTGGGTACGTCATTTCTGCACAGTCTCTGGCACTTCGGAAGTGCTCTGGAAGTCATTGTTTTCGTTACTATTCTTTTCGCCACACAGTGGAGCTTTGGAGAATCACCACATTGAACACTTTTAGCCTCTAGGAAAGCTCAGGTTCCTCTATTCCCTAACCTACCGCGAAGCCACACCCATGAGGAGCCAACATGGGTGGTTATGGCCAAGGGTATTACTAGAGGGTGAAGTCTGAGAGTGGAGCTTTCCCAGAACCAGTCCACCTGTGTGTGCCCTCGCCTTTGTCTCCGTGTGGCTACAGGCTG
The DNA here is from genome assembly GCF_001698545.2 of Rhinopithecus bieti. Lineage (NCBI taxonomy): Eukaryota > Metazoa > Chordata > Mammalia > Primates > Cercopithecidae > Rhinopithecus > Rhinopithecus bieti. Next base: position 302 of record NW_016891066.1, on the reverse strand, counting down.
GAAAGGCCAGGGATTGTCTGTCATAAGGAAGGAGATCCTACCCCTGCACATGCTAGGCAGGTAAAGGCTTGTTCCCGCTTACCTGAGCCAGGGATTCAACACCATGGTTGGAACCCAGGGTCTTAGATGATTGTTCTTTATCCAGGGTTTCCATCAGAACCACTGCTGATTTTTTTTTTTTTTTTTTTTTAATATGGATGCCTGGTGGCCAGGCACGGAGGCTCATGCCTGTAATCCCAGCACTTTGGGAGGCTGAGGAGGGCGAATCACTTGAGGTCAGGAGTTCGAGACAAGCCTGGCCA
>NW_016891065.1:0-1308 GCF_001698545.2 Rhinopithecus bieti | reverse complement strand
CAGGTTACTCTTTAATTTCAGAAGAAATTATAATGTGTCATTCTATTGAGCACTAACTAAAAGTTTCCTTTGTTTACTTAGATTTCTCTTAGCCATAAGAAAGAAAAAGATCTCTTGCATGAAAATAGCATGTTGCAGGAAGAAATTGCCATGCTAAGACTGGAACTGGATATAGTAAAACGTCAGAATCAGCTAAAGGAAAAGAAGTATTTTGAGGACATTGAAAGTGTGAAAGAAGAGCATGATAATCTTCTAAAGGCTATAAAATTGAATGAGGAAGCAAAACAGTATTTCAGTACAATGGACAGCTTAACATCTTGACAACTGAGAATAAAATGCTCAGTTCTGAGCTGAAGAATGTAAAATACAACAAAGAATGACTGGACACAGAAATTCAATCATTTCATGGTAGACTGGTTGCTGCTCTCCATGATTGTGACCAAAGTCAGATAGCAGAAAGAGACCTCTTTCCAGAGAACAAGACATGAATGAGTTTATTTATAGGAGACAGTGAATTTTCATATGTCTAACCTAAAAGATAACAGTGAGATTCTTTCTGAACAGCCCTCTAATGCTGACAGTAAAATTAACAGCCTGAAAATTAAGCTCCATCACACAAGATAAACTCTGAGAGAAAAGATGGGGCAGACTGCCATCTTTCCTATTTGGGCAACTTAGCCATTCCAGCCTGCTGGCTTTGGAGAGTGCAAACTGACCAGGGGCAGAAGAGATCCCGCAGCACAGCACAGCTGCTTTACCAAATCATGGCCAGACTGCTTCTGTAAGCAGGCTGCTGATGCTCTTCCTCCTCACTGGACAGGACCTTCCAACTGGGTCCTCCAGCTACCCCACCAGTATTCCCCAACCAACAGAGATTTGAAACCCCCCTGGGACAGAGTTCCCAGAGGAGAGGGGCAGCCACCACCTTTGATATTTGGGGACTAGCTGTTCTGGCCTGCGGACTTTGGAGAGTCCAAGCTGACTGGGGTGCAAGTGGTACCCCAGCACAGCACAGCCACCCTGCAAAACATGGCCAGACTCTTTTTTAAGTCAGTCCCTGACCACGTTTCTCATCACTGGGTGGAGCCTTTCAACCAAGGTCTCCTACTACCTTCACTGCTATTCTCTGGCTGACAGAGGTTTCAGGCCCCTGGGTCAGAGCTGCCAGGGGAGGACCAGTCTGTCATCTTTGCTGTTTGGGTGACTTAGCCATTTCAGCCTTAGGGCTTCAGAGTGTCTAAGGCGACCAGAGGCTGAAGTGAACCCCAGCACAGCACAGCTGCTCTGCAAAATGTGGCCAAACGTCTT
>NW_016891064.1:0-235 GCF_001698545.2 Rhinopithecus bieti | reverse complement strand
GAGACGGAGTCTCGCTCTACCGCCCAGGCTGGAGTGCAGTGGCCGGGTCTCGGCTCACTGCAAGCTCAGCCTCCTGGGTTTATGCCATTCTCCTGCCTCAGCCTCCCAAGCAGCTGGGACTACAGGCGCCCGCCACGTCGCCCGGCTAGTTTTTTGTATTTTTTAGTAGAGACGGGGTTTCATCGTGTTAGCCAGGATGGTCTCGATCTCCTGACCTCGTGATCTGCCCGTCTTG
>NW_016891063.1:0-236 GCF_001698545.2 Rhinopithecus bieti | reverse complement strand
TCACTGGGAGAAGATGGCTGCAAGCTCATGCTAGTCTCTCTTGAACTCTGCCCTATGTGCATTTCCCATTGCTGACTTTAATCTGTATCCTTTCACTATAATAAACCACAACTGTGAGAACTGCTTTTCTGAGTTCTGTGAGTGCTTCTAGCATGTGTGTTTCCCTTATTTGCTACCTAGTACCAAATCCTCCCAGACCGATTGTTGGTTGAAAATATCAATGATATTGGAATCCT
>NW_016891062.1:0-236 GCF_001698545.2 Rhinopithecus bieti | reverse complement strand
AGTGAAGTTGCAGACCTTTGTGGTGACTGTTACACCTCATAAAGGCTGTGTGGACCCAAAGAATGAGCAGCAGCAAGATTCATGGCAAACAGCAAAAGAACAAAACTTCCACAGGGTGAAAGTGGACCCAAGCAGGTTTGCTGCTGGATTGGGTGACCTACTTTTATTCCCTTATCTGGCCCCACCCACATCCTGCGGATTGGTCCATTTTACAGAGAGCTGATTGGTCCGTTTTG
>NW_016891061.1:0-234 GCF_001698545.2 Rhinopithecus bieti | reverse complement strand
GGGGTTCCCCCCTCCCCCCCGGGGGGGGGGGGGTGGGGTAACCTTGGCTAACTACAACCTCTGCCTCCTGGGTTCAAGTGATTCTCCTGCTTCAGCCTCCTGAGTAGCTGAAATTACAGGCGCCTGCCATCATGCCCAGCTAATTTTGTGGATTTACTAGAGACGGGTTTTGCCATGTTGGCCAGGCTGGTCTCGAACTCCTCACTTCAAGTTATCTGCCCACCTAGGGCTCCC
>NW_016891060.1:0-1648 GCF_001698545.2 Rhinopithecus bieti | reverse complement strand
TTAAAACTCAGGGATACAGGTTCCCCTGACAGAACAAAGCTAAATTTTCAGACCTCTAGGCATTCATTCACCCTGATCCAGAGCCTTCACACACCCAGGGAAAGAATCATCTTTCTGCCGATAATGGACTAAAGGCTGTAGGGCAACAAGGAAGTGCTGTGGGGTAATTCCCTGTGCACACTGTGCTATCTGAGCTCCCACGGTGGCTCTGTGTGGCCCTCATGCAGCCTCCACGCTCCTGCTCACAATGCTTGCCTGGCTAGGAGCAGCCTTCCAGCTCCATCTGAGTTCTACAAACCCCATGTGACACCTCCCTGCTTCATCTTTCTCTTCCACAGCCCCTGTTTACTCCCAGGAGATTCTTCTCCTCCTTCTGCACCTTGCATCCTTTCACCTGTGCTTCCATTGGGGTGGTCAGAAGCTCTGTGCCCTTCAGTGTGGGTCTCTCTGCTGCAGGACACAGGATGCCCTGCCAGTCAGGGACGGGTCTCATCCCTCACAGAGCTGGCCATATGGCCCAGGTTCCACACACACCTGTAAAACTGGTGTTTCTAGCTTCTATAAGCAATCTATGGCTGGGCACAGTGGCTCACACTTGTAATCTCAGCACTTTGGGAGGCCGAAGTGGGCAGATGGCATGGCTCCAGGAGCTTGAGACCAGCCTGAGAAAGATGGTAAAACAGTCTCTACAAAAGTAGGAAAAAAAAAAAAATAGCCAAGCATGGTGTTGCACACCTGTAGTCCCAGCTACTCTGGAGGCAGAAGTGGAAGGATCACCTGAGCCCTGGAGGTGGAGGTTGCAGTGAGCCAGGAGTGTACCCCTGCACTCCAGCCTGGGTGACAGAGCAAGACTTTGCCCCAACCCTCCAAAATGAAAAAAACTCTTTCCTTATCTACAGAAGATACCTGCTCATAATGAGGAAATAATGCAACTGACTTGTAGTCTCAGAAACTTGAGCAAAGTGACCACATCCTCAGCACGTGCTATCCTCATATTGTAAAGCCCTGCAGTACAATCTGACATTTCTATTCATTCAAAAAAGGAAAGATGAATCTATTTTGCAACTCAGTTCATACTGTTCAGATAAACGTACCAAGTAGTACATGTGGAGGTGGTGGTCGAGGCCACAATGGGTAGGGAAGCTGGTTGAGGTCCTGGAGGAGTCGGTTCAGATAGCAGAGGCCAGCCAAGTAGAGAAGGTAGCAGATGTACTACAGGAGACCCTGGTGGAGAAGGTGGCTGAAGTCCCAGGGGCCACAAGTGGAGATTATTGAAGCAGCTGAGGAGATTCATGTGAGGTGGTTATTGAGGGGCCAGACGCCACCCAGAAGGGGTGGCTGAGGATCCAGAGGTTACTAAGTGGAGATGTAGTCGGAGGTCCCAGAGGCCTCACAGAACAAAAGGTGAATGATGTCCCAGAGGAAGGCAGCTACAAAAGATGGATGAGGTCCTGGAGGGAAGACACATGCTGGACGTGGATGAGGTCTGGGAGGACCAAGAGCTGCTGGAGGTGGATGAGTTCCCGGAAGACAGACACATGTAGCATGTTGATGAGGTCCCAGAAGACTTACAAGTCCAGGAGGTAGATGAGATCCTGGAGGACCAACAGCTGTAGGAGGTGGATAAGGTCCCAGAAGACCTACAGCT
>NW_016891059.1:0-295 GCF_001698545.2 Rhinopithecus bieti | reverse complement strand
TAGGGGCGGGGCGCGGTGGCTCAAGCCTGTAGTCCCAGCACTTTGGGAAGCCGAGACGGGCGGATCACGAGGTCAGGAGATCGAGACCATCCTGGCTAACACGGTGAAACCTCGTCTCTACTAAAAAAAAAAAAAAGTACAAAAAACTAGCCGGGCGAGGTGGTGAGCGCCTGTAGTCCCAGCTACTCTGGAGGCTGAGGCAGGAGAATGGCGTAAACCCGGGAGGCAGAGCTTGCAGTGAGCTGAGATCCGGCCACTGCACTCTAGCCCGGGCGTCAGAGCGAGACTCCGTCTC
>NW_016891058.1:0-1182 GCF_001698545.2 Rhinopithecus bieti | reverse complement strand
TTCTAACAGCTTTAACTCTCTTCCATATTTAAACTTAAAGTTCTTGGCTGTTTTTTTCCCTCCAGACACCTTTAATCTGCTCAAGGTATTTAATGTTTTAACGAAATGTTTCATTAAATTTGCTTTATTCTTTTGTTCTTCCAAATACAGTGTCTTAGATCTAGTTTAATATTTCTCAGCATTTATGCTATTTCATATTTTATGAAATAACATGTAAGCACCCAGAATGGTTTTAGAAAATTTTGTTACTATTGTATAGGAGCACTAATCTTCATCAAGAACACCATTTTCAAATCTGGTTCACATTCTGTGGCCTTATCTTTTACATTAAATTGGTCTCTGTTAAACATTTTATGTTCAGGTGGGCTTATTTATATATAAGTGCTATAAAGGTGTTATTTTTTATATCCTGATTTGTTTCTTTCTCCCACAGTAAATGTCCCTACATGCTGAATTCTTTTAGGAAATCTTTGCCATGCTAAGTTTTGATTGCCTTGGTGGTTGCGTGAGCATTCATTCAAGTCTTTCTTGGTGTAAAGTTGTTAGCTCATGTCTGTATACAATGCTATTGCCCACTGTTCCTCTCCACATGTACAAAGAATAACTGCAGCATCACCTTCTTCAAGTATTTCCTTTGAAATCTACATATTGATTCAGCCTTGAATTGAGTTTGCTTTTGCCATGAGTTCTTTTCTTTTCTTTTCTTTTTTTTTTTTTTCTTTTTTGAGACGGAATCTTGCTCTGTCCCCATGCTGGAGTGCAATGGCGTGATCTCGGCTCACTGCAACCTCCGCCTCCTGGGTTCAAGCAATTCTCTTGCCTCAGTCTCCCAAGTAGCTGGGATTACAGGCATGTGCCCCACGCCTGGCTAATTTTGTATTTTAGCAGAGACAGGGTTTCACCAGGTTGTCCAGGCTGGTCTTGAACTCCTGACCTCATTATCTGCCTGCCTTGGCCTCCCAAAGTGCTGGGATCGCAGGTGTGAGCTAAGGATGGGCATATAAAGCTGGGAGAATTGCAAGAAGTAATGTTTATTTATGTACTACATGCTTTGCTTTGATGCTTGTACCGTAGCTACATCCCAGGATCTTTTCTACTGTAAACTTCATGGAGGCTTGGAGTGTTGACTGTTATACACTCAGTATGTGGGTACCACATTGCCTTACACGTAGGAAGTGCTCA
>NW_016891057.1:0-234 GCF_001698545.2 Rhinopithecus bieti | reverse complement strand
TATATACACACACACATATATACACACACACACATATATATACACACACATATATACACACACATACACACACACACATATACACACATATATACACACACACATATATACACACACATATATATACACACACATATACACACACATATATATACACACACATATATACACACATATACACATATATATACACAGAGATATATACATATATATATACACACACATATACACACA
>NW_016891056.1:0-236 GCF_001698545.2 Rhinopithecus bieti | reverse complement strand
GAAATTCTGGGTTGAAAATTCTTTTAAGAATGTTGACTATTGGCCCCGACTCTCTTCTGGCTTGTAGGGTTTCTGCAGAGATCCGCCGTTACTGCGATGGGCTTCCCTTTGTGGGTAACCCGACCTTTCTCTCTGGCTTCCTTTAATATTTTTTCCTTCATTTCAACCTTGGTGAATCTGATGATTATGTGTCTGGGTTGCTCTTCTCAAGGAGTATCTTTGTGGCATTCTCTGTA
>NW_016891055.1:0-225 GCF_001698545.2 Rhinopithecus bieti | reverse complement strand
ACATTTCATGGCTTAAAACAATGTCAATTTACTCTCTTACAGTTCTGGAATCCAGAAATTTGAAATGAGTCTTACGGAGCTGAAATCAAGCCCACCCCAGAGCTGGGCTTCATCTGGATGCCCTAAGAAAGACTCCTTTGCTCACCTCTTCCAACTCCTGGTGGTTGCTGGCGTTCCTTGCGTTGTAGACTTGTCGTCCCAACGTCTTCCTCCTTGGCCCCATTG
>NW_016891054.1:0-203 GCF_001698545.2 Rhinopithecus bieti | reverse complement strand
AAATTTCATGGCTTAAAACAATGTCAATTTACTCTCTCACAGTTGAGTCTTACGGAGCTGAAATCAAGCCCACCCCAGAGCTGGGCTTCATCTGGATGCCCTACGAAAGACTCCTTTGCTCACCTCTTCCAACTCCTGGTGGTTGCTGGCGTTCCTTGCATTGTAGACTTGTCGTCCCAACGTCTTCCTCCTTGGCCCCATTG
>NW_016891053.1:7426-8971 GCF_001698545.2 Rhinopithecus bieti | reverse complement strand
AATAAACATTTGGACTGGTTTCACATTTTGCAATTGCTAATTGTGCTGCTATAAACATGTGTGCAAGTATCTTTTTTGTACAACAATTTCTTTTCCTCTGAGTAAATACCCAGTACTGAGATTGCTGGATCAAATAGTAGCTCTACTTTTAGTTCTTTAAGAAATGTCCACACTGTTCTCCATAGTAGTTGTACTAGTTTAAATTCCCACCAGCAGTGTAAAAGTGTTTCCTTTTCATAGCATCCCTGCCGACATCTATTATTTTTTATTTTATTTTTTATTATGGCCATTCTTGCAGGAGTAAGGTGGTATCACAATGTAGTTTTGATTTGCATTTCCCTGATCTTTAGTGATGTTGAGCATTTTTTCATATGTTTGTTGGCCATTTGTACATGTCCTTTTGAGACTGTCTATTCATGTCCTTAGCCCATTTTTTGATGGAATCATTTACTTTTTTCTTGCTAATTTGTTTGAGTTCCTTGTAGATTCTGGATTAACCCACTGTCAGAAGTATAGATTGTGAAGATTTTCTCCCCTCTGCGAGTTGTCTGTTTACTCTACTCCTTGTTTCTTTAGCTGTGCATAAACATTTTAGTTTAATTAAGTACCAACTATTTATCATTGTTTTGTTGCATTTGCAAGTCAATAAATATGACACAACACATAAACATAATTAAAACAAAATCACATAATCATCTCAATAGATACAGAAAAGCATTTGAAACAATTCAGCATCCTGTATGATTAAAACCCTTTAGCAAAATCAGCATGGAAGGGACATACATTCTTGTGTGTTAATATTACTTGAGACATTCTAAATGAAGATTGTACTCATGTGTTCTTAATTTAAATATAGTATATGGTTTGTATATTTTAAGACCTATATTTATGACAGAATATTTTCCTAAGCTCAATGTAATTGTGAGAAAATTAATTTTATATTATTTATTTCCCATCTTTATTTTGTAAATTTTCTGGTTATACTCAGTATAGTTTTAGCGATGGCTAATATAATGATATGATCTAATGAATAGTGTAAACTATTAACTATTATCCATCAAAACAAACAAAAAATTAAATAACTGTTAAAAACTTTTCAAAATTAAATTAAAACATTTCTTTTAATTTAAAATTTGGATAAAAGGTAATAACTTAGTTTTCACTTGAAAATATTGAACCATTATAAATTAAACAAAAATTATTACATTTTATGCGATGAACAAAGCAACTGAATAAATTTATTAATTCCATTTATACTCTACAATAACATGTGCTCAAAATAGTACTGATGTCATTTAACTATTACAGGGATTAAAAATCATTATTTAAAAACTTAAAATATTTTTAAATAAAGAAATTTAAAAGATAACATTTTATAGACTAAACAATCAACTAAGTAAATTTATGTATATCATTATATTCTACAAACTGTCATGTGATCAAAACAGTACTGTTAATGTTTTACTATTGTAGATATTAAGGTTTTAAATCTTAAAATTCCTATTTATATTAAAGAGTACTTTTCTCATCTATTCAATTTGTAAT
>NW_016891053.1:0-3740 GCF_001698545.2 Rhinopithecus bieti | reverse complement strand
TCACTAACTGTAAAATTATAAAGTTTAATAATAAAATAATTTAAAATAAAGTTTTACTCAATTACAAGACAGGTAATCTGTGATGGTAGTTGTACATTGAGAAAGTTACACCTATTAATTGTGACATAAATTATAAAACTTTCCCGGTAAGAAACTAATCCACACTTGTTAAATACCTTTAAAAGACCATTCCATCTTTGTTAACAAATTAATTTCATATTCCTATGTTTTATCTCAGGAGACTGCTTTGGATTTTATCCTATAGATAATGAGAGCAACATTTCTTTGATCTCTAAACTTCCTTAATCTCTGTTCTCAGCCTTAGTTTCTACCACCTTACCCCTACTGCATTATAAGTAGATTCTGTCACTGCCGTTTCAGTGGAGGCTCCCTGCATCATTGTCTCTTTGATGCTATTTACTCACTCACTCTTTAATATATGCCAATATGTGGTCTCTCTAATATATGCTAAGTTTCTACTTGACCTCAAAGTTCTATCAATTTACATGGGATATGCTGAGTTTATCTGTCTACTTACCTATCTATCATCTATCTATCTGTTGAAAATATTGTTTTGCAAGACCCAGATCACACCAACCCAGCCCAATCTAGATGTTACCATGTCTTCCTTGAAATTTTTTGTAAATTTTAGAGGGTTTATGCTTTTAAAGACATTTTGGATTTAAGTTTCTCCTTCCATTGAATAAGTTTTGTTTTCAAACTACTATAACATGCCACCAATGCTATTCTTCTTTTGCATAATTTATTTTAAAATCATCTTCCCCGCACAAAGCACTGTAAGATGTCCTAAGGGTGCAGAAGTCAATAAGCCAAAGAAGTTTCTGACAATAACTTTATGACTTTACTATCATTTAGAGGGATAATGAATGAATTTCAGAAGAGTATTTCCCGAGACCAGGAGCGTCTAGGGAAAATCTCTCTTCACATTATAAGGAACATACAAAAGATGTATTCTATTAACATCATTTTAAGGATTCAGACATAACATCCACAAAATTAAGGCAGATGCTCCTGACATGTGTTTCCATGGTATCCTAGAAATGATTTTCCAACATTATTGACATGTGACGTAATCATACATGTATTAGCTTGTCTTCTCTTACATCTGTGAGCCTCTTGGGTATAGGCAATGTGTGCTGTGCACAGTGCCTGGTACATACATGACTCAATATCCACTCTGAATAGATAAAATAAATGGTTACATTTTCACAATTTATTTTCATGTATTCTGAATATATGTTTTATATATATTTTATATTTTCCAAGTATGATACTATGGAATTGTCAATAATTTGTTCAATTGCCAAAAGCCATAAGTTAATATGAAATGATAAATTTAAAATGCTCCAACTATATCCATGTACATGATCTGTGAATGTAGTTTGAATTAATATCTGTATATATGTGAAGTATCTAATTATTGTGCCTATCAAATTCTAGAAACATAGAGCAAAATATGTATACAATATTTGGCTAATCACAAAATAATAGTTTTACAAATGAGGGAGCTGTACTTCACAAGATGGCACACTTTTAGATCTTTTGAAATTATCTCCAAGAGTAATAGTGGAATATTTATAAGAGAAAGTTACATCTTTGTAGGAGACAAATTAATAAAGTTGCATAGACTATTATTTTAATTCTCAAAATCATTTCCCAACCAAGAAATTATCTCCACAAAATTAGTTGATAAATCTATTTTATTATTGAATGAGCATTAAACTAGAATGGGATGCACATCATAGGAAATCAGTAAGACACTGCAAAACTGGAAACAAATCTAGCCACTGTATCTAGCCAAGTAGATGCAATCCACTATATGTTTTCCAAGATACACTAGTCTTCAAGTAAGAGGACTTGACAGCACCATTTGTAACACATAATTCATTCTAGCTTTATCTGGTAGTTGGAGTGACCATCTGTGTTAGCTAATCAGCTTTACCCACAAAAAAAAAAAAACACATTTTCAAAACTTTATAACAGCTGGTAATTTGGCAATTTGGAGTAATGTGCTAAGGGAAGTTAGTCTCCTAACCTCCCGCAGATACTGGCAACTAGGGATACTTTCTTCCTTATGGTTTACATTTCAAAGGAATGGCTCACAGGTCTTTGAGAGAGACATCCCTACATTACAAAGCTCACCAAAGACCTATCTAGATTTTGAAAGGATTTTATACATTTCAATGAGAGGAAAATTACTTAGAATTTGACATTTTTTAAAAGTAAAAGTCTGAGAAAAGGGAGGGGACAGAACATTTTGTCGCTTATTCTTAACAGGGAGAATTAAGACTCTGATTTCTCATTTGTATTTCTTCTTACAATCTACATTACTCTGTTTTCCAGTGGTTTCTCTATGAAAGCTTTGGGACATTTGCTCTTTTCTCTATCTGCCTCTACTAAGGCCACCGTAAGACAAAATCTAGGTTAGGGGTTGCAATAAAGGAGGCACAGGAAAATCCTGGTGCATGTTATCTTATCTGTGAGCTCAGAATCGGTATTCACCTCTTTAATAGTTGACAAAATATCAAAAGAAAGATATTTTATGACACATGAAAATTGTTTGAAACCCAAATTTCTATGTCTGCGAAATATTATTTAAGCACAGTCATTCCTATTCCTTTACATTGCATTGGGTGTGGTTAATTTTGAGCTACACTAGCAGAATTGAAGAATTTCAAAAGAGACCACCATGGCCCACAAAGTCTAAAATATTTATTGTCTGGTCCTTTACAGAAAAGTTTCCTAACATCCGGACTAGGTCCTTACTAACCAAAGTCCTAGGAGCTTATTAGAAATTCTGTATCTGAGGGCCCAATCAGAGCCACTAAATGAGAACTTGTTTTTTTTAACAGATACCCTAATGTGGCTTATTAAACTTTGTGAAAGACCGATTTCAATAATTATTTCTCTGAAAACTCTATTTAGTTTCTGGTTTTCTCAATGAAAGCATCAAATGAAGAGTTAGCAACCTTGCTTAGCTCTGTCATGTAATTTATGCACCTCAGTGTCAGCTCTATCAGGAATAAGATTAATGTTTTAGTTCTCAACTGCTTTTCCTTTTTTATCTTTTAATTGGTTCTGAAAATAGATAGGGAAGAAGATGACTGCTTGGATTTCTCCCAAGCCCCAGCAGAGAAATAGTAACTAGCTAGGTAAAATGGGATATATGATAAGCAGAAATTTACAGCTACAAAAGCTACAATTTTAAAAGGAAGATGCAAGAAAAGTAGATTTTATGTTCCTACTATATCCATTGTTTTACTGTCTCTTTTAGTCCACTGAGACTGCAGACAACAGAAGTAGGCTTGAACTCACAGTCAAATCTCTTAACTTTTACCAATTAGCACCTCTCACCAACTTCAGTTATTGAGATAGTAAGTTAAGTTTATGTGAGAATTAAAACCCAGCTTGCTTAGAGGGGCAAAACTATTTTCCTGCCTAGTGAATAACTTGTGTTTTGGAAATCTGAAAGGTTTAGGATTGATATGTAGATGATGAAGTAAATCAAACTCATAGCAACAACAATTTGGTATTAAACTGAGGGATTATATTTAAAATGGTTATATCAACAGATTTTGGTGTTAGAAGTACAATCAAAATTGACCTCAAATTCTAATTTAAAAGTAATTTTAAATTTAAAATTTTATGCAGAAAAGTTAAAATGGCAACATTTATAAATAATTTTGAAAATTGCAAACTGACCTGAAAACCAGGTATTT
>NW_016891052.1:0-1180 GCF_001698545.2 Rhinopithecus bieti | reverse complement strand
GTGAGCCACCGCGCCCAGCCAATTTGTTATTAATAGGACCCCCCTCCAATATTTTGCCATGGAAAATGGAAATATAACATGTTGGTCTTTCCATTTGAAACACAGAAATAATTCTTAGCCTTTCTACCTTACTAGAATATGATGAGTTAATGAACTTTAGTTTTCTTAGGGCTAAATGAAGACTACTGGAGGTAAATTGCATTGATACAATTCTGTGTAAGAAGTGCTCATGGGAAGAAGTGATACAGGTTGATTCTCCCTTATTCAAAATGCTTGGGACAAGAAGTGTTTCCAGTTTCTGGTTTTGGAATGCAGTCATGTGTTTAACATGGGGATATGTACTAAGAAGTGCGTCACTAAGTGATTTTGTGCAAACGTCAGAGTGTGTACTTACACAAACATAGATGGTATAGCCTACTACACACCTAGGCTATATATTATAGTATAGCCAACTGCTCATAGCTTGTTACTGTACTGAATACTGTAGGCAATTATAACACAATGGTAAATAGTTGTCTGTCTAAACAGAAAAGTACAGTAAAACTACAGTATAAAAAACAAAAAATGGTACGACTGTATAGGCCAGCTCCATCATAATCTTATGGGACCCCATCGTATATGACTGACAGTGAATTAGGTATGTTTACATCAGTCACCACAAACGTGAGTAGTGTATTGCCCTACATTAGGAGAGCTATGACGTCGCTAAGCCATAGGAATTTTCCGTTCTTACAGGACCACCATCATATATGTGGTTCATTGTTCACTGAAACGTTGTTAGGTAGCACATAGACTGTATTTGCGTTATACTTAACGTTTCAGTCTTAATCTGAAAATCTAAAATCTGAAATATTCCAACAAGCATTTCCTTTGAGCATCACATCAGTGTTTTAAAATTTCAGAGTTTGGAGCATTTCAGATTTTGGATTAGGTTAGGGATGCGCAGCCTATACTCGCCAAGATCAGTATCCATTAAAATACAAAAGCAAGTGTTACTATAATCATGAGCTGTTTTGTGTATACATTAATTTGTTTTATTCTTTTCTCCTAGGTTCCTGGTACAGTTCAGACAAGACAAAGTATGTGTGAAGTTTATTCAGGGAAACCAGAAAATGGGAGTGTCCCAACATGTAAACGAAAAAACAACCGTCTCCTTGAAGTTGCTGTCCCTTAACTGGCA
>NW_016891051.1:0-1184 GCF_001698545.2 Rhinopithecus bieti | reverse complement strand
TAACCTGGTCCCTGAAAACTGTCTTCCATGAAACCAGACCCTGGTGCCAAAAGGTTGGGGACTGCGGCTCTACTTCCTCTGAGGGGTCTTCCCTCCACTGACGCAGTCCAGCGTCCCTTCCTTTATGCGTGGCCAGGCTTGCATCCTCTGCAGAGCTCCAGTGGTTTTCTCCATGTGTGGGTTTCTAGTTTCAATCAAGTTTTGGTCTCAGTGCTACATTCTCATGAAAACCATCGACAACTAGTGTCCCTCATGAGGTTCTGGCGTAACCGATGAGCAAAGCAGGGTGGTTCCTGTCCCCATGACGTCCAGAAAACCCTTCCTCTGAGCAAGTGCCCCATGAGATAGCAGCTCCACAGGATGTGTAAAACAAAATCCAGTTTTCATTTCTTCTTGCTCATTCTCTCTCTTTTTTTAAACTTCTATTCTGGGAATTTCATGTAGATTTTGGGGGGTTTTACCCATTACATTGTCTTCTAGTAAGAGCAAGTAACTCTGTGCTGCCCCTCAGTATACTGAATTATGTTGTAATGAAATTAGCAAAATGCCAGGTGTCGTGATTCATGCCTGTAATTCCAGCACTTTGGGATACCAAGGAGATGGATCTCCTGAGCTCAGGAGTTGAAACCAGCATGGGTAACATGGTGAAATTCTGTCTCTACAAAAAAAATTAGCGGGGCATGATGGTACACACCTGTAGTCCCAGCTTCTTGGGAGGCTGAGGTTGAAGGATCACCTGAGCCTGGTTAGTTGAGGCTGCAGTGAGCCACGATTGCACCACTGCACTCCAGCCTGAGCAACAAAGTGAGACCCTGTGTCACGCGCACACACGCACACACACACACACAGAAAGAAACTAGCAACAAAATGTTGGCCTCTATTCTATTTTGGTCAGTAAGTGCCTTTCATACTGGGACCATCCCCGTTCCCATTTTGCATTTCTCCCTGAGTTTCAAAAAAGCAAATACTTTTCTAGGATTACAGTGATTCATGAAACAATTAAAATACACACTGTCCTTGCACCTACTGTATGCCCTGACCCTTCCAAGCAAGCTCTGTCCTGCTATAACCCATTCAGGGCTCAAGGGACACTGCCAAGTGGGCAGTGGCATCTCCATGTTGGAGCTGAGGTCACTGAGGCATATTTAAGAAAACTTAGAAAACCTTTCAGGGAAGGAGGATGT
>NW_016891050.1:0-1184 GCF_001698545.2 Rhinopithecus bieti | reverse complement strand
GTTGAAAATTCTTTTCTTTAAGAATGTTTAACATTGGCCCCAACTCTCTTCTGGCTTATAGAGTTTCTGTAGAGAGATTCGTGGTTAGTCTGATGGGTTTCCCTTTGTGGGTAACTAGACCCTTCTCTATGGTTGCCCTTAACATTTTTTTTCCTTCATTTCAACTTTGGTGAATCTGACAATTATGTGTCTTGGAGTTGCTCTAATTGACGAGTATCTTTGTGGTGTTCTCTATATTTCCTGAATTTGAATGTTGACCTGCCTTGCTAGGTTGGGGAAGTTCTCCTAGATAATGTCCTGAAGAGTGTTTTCCAACTCTTTTCCATTCTATCCGTCACTTCAGGTACACCAATCAGATGTAGATTTGGCCTTTTCACATAGTTCTATATTTCTTAGAGGCTTTGTTCATTTATTTTACTCTTTTTTCTCTACACTTGTCTTCTCGCTTCATTTCATTCATTTGATCTTTAATCACTGATACCCTTTCTTGCACTTGATCGAAATGGTTACTGAAGCTTGTGCATTTGTCATGTAGTTCTCATGCCATGGTTTTCAGCTCTATCAGATCATCTAAGGACTTCTCTGTGTTGATTATTCTAGTTAACCATTCATCTAATCTTTTTTCAAGGTTTTAGCTTCTTTTCGATGGGTTTGAACTTCCTCCTTTAGTTCGGACTAGGTTGATCGTCTGAAGCCTTCTTCTCTCAACTCTTCAAAGTCATTCTCTGTCCAACTTTGTTCCATTGCTGGCGAGGAACTATGCTCCTTTGGAGAGGGAGAGGCGCTCTGATTTTAGAATTTTGGCTTTTCTACTCTGTCTTTTCTCCATCTTTGTTTTTTTTAATCTCCCTTTGGTCTTTGATGATGGTGGCGTACAGATGGGGTTTTGGTGTGGATGTCCTTTCTGTTTGTTACTTTTCCTTCTAACAGTCAGGACCCTCAGCTACAGGTCTGTTGGAGTTTGCTGGAGGTCCATTCCAGACCCTGTTTGCCTGGGTATCAACAGCAGAGGCTGCAGAAGAGTGAATATTGCCAAACAACAAATGTCGCTGCCTGACCATTCCTCTGGGAGCTTCATCTCAGAGGGGTATCCGGCCATGTGAGGTGTCAGTCTGCCCCTACTGGGGGGTGCCTCCCTGTTAGGCTGCTGGGTGTTCAGGGACCCACTTGAGGAGGCATTTTGT
>NW_016891049.1:0-1187 GCF_001698545.2 Rhinopithecus bieti | reverse complement strand
TATTGGCCCCACTCTCTTCTGGCTTGTAGAGTTTCTGCTGAGAGATCCACTGTTAGTCTGATGGGCTTCCCTTTGTGGGTAACCTGACCTTTTCTCTCTGGCTGCCCTTAACATTTTCTCCTTCATTTCAACCTTGGTGAATCTGACAATTATGTGTCTTGGAGTTGCTCTTCTCAAGGAGTATCTTTGTGGCATTCTCTGTATTTCCTGAAGTTGAATGTTGGCCTGCCTTGCTACGTTGGGGAAGTTCTCCTGGAGAATATCCTGAAGAGTGTTTTCCAACTTGGTGCTATTCTCCCCGTCACTTTCAGGTACACCAATCAGATGCAGATTTGGTCTTTTCACATAGTCCCATATTTCTTGGAGGCTTTGTTTGTTTCTTTTACTCATTTTTTCTCTAAACTTCTCTTCTCACTTCATTTCATTCACTTGATCTTCCACTTGATCGAATTGGCTACTGAAGCTTGTGCATGCATCACGTTGTTCTCGTGCCATGGTGTTCAGCTCCACCAGGTCATTTAAGGTCTTCTCCGTGCTGTTTATTCTAGTTAGCCATTCGTCTAATCTTTTTTCAAGGCTTTTAGCTTCTTTGTGATGAGTTTGAACATCCTCCTTTAGCTGGGAGAAGTTTGTTATTACCAATCTTTTGAAGTCTCCTTCTGCCAACTCGTCAAAGTCATTCTCCCTCCAGCTTTGTTCCATTGCTGGTGAGGAGCTGCACTCCTTTGGAGGAGAAGAGCCACTCTGACTTTTAGAATTTTCAGCTTTTCTGCCCCGGTTTCTCCCCTTCTTTGTGGTTTTATATACCTTTGGTTTTGATGATGGTGACCTACAGATGGGGCTTTGGTGTGGATGTCCTTTTATTGATGTTGATGTTATTCCTTTCTGTTTGTTAGTTTTCCTTCTACCAGTCAGGACCCTTAGCTTCACTTCTGTTGGAGTTTGCTGGAGGTCCACTCTAGACCCTGTTTGCCTGGGTATCACCAGCGGAGGCTACAGAACATGTTGCTCCCTGATCTTTCCTCTGGAAGCTTCGTCTCAGAGGGGCACCCTGCTGTATGAGGTGTCAGTCAGCCCCTACTGGGAGGTGTCTCCCAGTTAGGCTACTCAAGGGTCAGGGACCCACTTGAGGAGGCAGTCTGTCCGTTCTCAGATCTCAAACTCCATGCTGGGAGAACCACTACTCA
>NW_016891048.1:0-235 GCF_001698545.2 Rhinopithecus bieti | reverse complement strand
GGCGCACACCACCATGCCCGGTTAATTTTTTGTATTTTAATAGAGACGGGGTTTCACCGTGTTAGCCAGGATGGGCTCGAAGTCCTGGCCTCGTGATTCGCCTGCCTCAGCCTCCCAAAGTGCTGGGATTACAGGCATGAGCCATCGTGCCCGGCCGAGATTTTATATATATACACACACACACACACACACACACACACACACACACACACACACACACATATATATATATATA
>NW_016891047.1:0-1515 GCF_001698545.2 Rhinopithecus bieti | reverse complement strand
CGTGTGAAGAAAACGTGTAAACTTTAACGTCGACGCAGGGTCTTGTAGACTTTTTGCCAAGCCGACGCCATGGAACACCTTGCTCAGATGTACGCCGAACTTCTCAAGAGCAATCCACTCTTGGGTCAGATCCTCCCCTTGATGCTGGCCGGCTCGGTCACGTATCTGTTACGCGATGTTCCCCTCAAGATCTGGGCGACCATCAAGGGGCAGTCCACCACCACGTTGGACATGCTCTCCACCGGCGCTGGTTCTGCTGACATGCAGTACTTCAGCTTCTTGACGTGGTTCGTCGAGCGCGGGTTCATGCGCTGGTCTCGCTCGCTGGCGGTTGAATCCGCATGGACCTCCGATGCCGACGGTAAAGTGCTGCCTGGCAACGGCACACACTACTTCATCTGGAAAGGTCGTCTGTGCTGGCTGACCAAAGCCCGCGTGGAAACCAGCGGTACGACCTATCAGATCACCCACTCGATCAAGGTGGGGATGGTTGGTCGCAATCAACAGTTCCTCAAGGACATGGTGGACGAGTTCCGCTGGAAGCCCAGCAAGGAACGTGGTCATCTGTTTACGGCTGACACCGCGGCCGGTAGTTGGTCGACTCAACACAAGATCTCCCCACGCCGTCTGGACACGATCGTCCTCAATGCCGGAATCAAAGAATATCTGGTCGAACGGATCCAGTGGTTCTATGACAACCGCGATTGGTACGAACAACGCGGATTGCCGTATCGACTGGTCATTCTGTTGGAAGGCCCTCCAGGCACCGGCAAGACCAGTCTGCTGCGCGCATTGACTACGCACTTCAAGCGCAACCTCTGCCCATTGAATCTGGCAGTGGTCAGCGATGAGAAGCTACCGGTCTTGTTGCGCAGTGCGCCGGAAGAGTCCTTCATCATCATGGAAGACTTCGATGCCTGCCCGGCGGTTCTGAAGGCCAACTTCAAGCCCGACATCAGTGGTAGTCCTGCGGCACAGATGGCGGAGATGTTCAACCGCTCAGGTAAGTCGGCCATCTTGCAAGCATTGGATGGCGTGGACGTTCTGGATGGTCAGGTCATCTGGCTGTCCACCAACCATTTGGATCGTATCGAAGATTCTGTCATTCGCGATGAACGCGTCAACGAGAAGATCCACTTGGGTCTGCTCCAAGATGAAGCCGTCCACCGGTACATCACCAACGTATTCCCCGAACACACCGGCGAGCCGCCGGTGGTCTACGCACCCATTGCCGGTGCGACGCTGCAAAAGCTGTACGTCCGTAATCACCAATCCTACCGGGACTTTATCTCTGCTATTCCGGTAGCCAATCCCGACGCTCTGTCGGTCAACGAGGAAGAGGAGGTTGTGTAATGGGTCATGTCACCCGTCATGAAGTTGGCGAGTTGATCAAGCGTTTCGAAGACCGTGTCATGCCCAAGAGCATGGCGCTGGGGATGCCCGGTTTGCTGCATCAGGGCATCAACTCGGTCAAGTTCGAGCTGAGAAAGACGACAGGGGCTCCCGAGCTGCTGT
>NW_016891046.1:0-235 GCF_001698545.2 Rhinopithecus bieti | reverse complement strand
GCCTAACGGGGGCGTGGGTTTAAATGGTCCCGTCCCTCTGTATGATAAATGTACCTGACAGCAATCACTTAGGCACACCCTGAGAATGGCCCTCTATGACCAAGGCACCCGCATGGGGTTCAGGGTTCCAAGCTAAGGAATCCAGGAGAGGCCAATTGGAGATTTGTTCCTTATCTATGAGGAACATCTGAGCAGTTCCCCTGCCCTGCCCCGCCACTGCATGCACAGGGGATCA
>NW_016891045.1:0-236 GCF_001698545.2 Rhinopithecus bieti | reverse complement strand
TGGGCGGATCACGAGGTCAGGAAATCGAGACCATCCTGGCTAACAGGGTGAAACCCCGTCTCTACTAAAAAATGCAAAAAAATAGCTAGGCGCAGTGGCGGGCGCCTGTAGTCCGAGCTACTCAGGAGGCTGAGGCAGGAGAATGGCATAAATCCGGGAGGCGGAGCTTGCAGTGAGCCGAGATCCGGCCACTGCACTCCAGCCTGGGCGACAGAGCGAGACTCCGTCTCAAAAAA
>NW_016891044.1:0-236 GCF_001698545.2 Rhinopithecus bieti | reverse complement strand
CCTCCCTTCCTTCCTCCTTCCCTCCCTCCTTCCCTCCCTCCTTCCCTCCCTCCTTCCCTCCCTCTCTCCCTCTCTTTTCTCTCTCTCCCATCCTTTTTTTTTTTTTTTTTTTTTTTTGGCAAACTCTCACTCTGTCGCCCAGGCTGGAGTGCAGTGGTACGATCTCGGCTTACTGCAACCTGCTTCTCAGGTTCAAGTGATCCTCCTCCCTCAGCCTCCCGAGAAGCTGGGATTAC
>NW_016891042.1:0-235 GCF_001698545.2 Rhinopithecus bieti | reverse complement strand
TTATCTACCTTTGTCCTTTGATGGTGATGACGGACAGATGGGGTTTTGGTGTGGGTGTCCTTTCTGTTTGTTAGTTTTCCTTCTAATAGTCAGGACTCTCAGCTGCAGGTCTGTTGGAGTTTGCTGGAGGTCCACTCCAGACCCTGTTTGCCTGGGCATCACCAGCGGAGGCTGCAGAACAGCCCATATTGCAGAATGGCAAATGTTGCTGTCTGATTGTTCCTCTGGAAGCTTC
>NW_016891041.1:0-236 GCF_001698545.2 Rhinopithecus bieti | reverse complement strand
TCTTTTCATGGATCAGTTTAGTTTCACAGTTTTTGTGGAATCTGAGAAGGGGAAATTTTAATCGCATTGAAGCCTATGGTGACAAAGGAAATATAATCAGATAAAATCTAGAAAGCAACATTCTGAAAAACTTACTTGTGATATGGGAATTCATCTCTCAGAGTTACACCATTCTTTTCATTGAGAAGTTTGCTAAGACTTTTTTCGTGGAATCTGCGATGGGATATTATGGAGTG
>NW_016891040.1:0-234 GCF_001698545.2 Rhinopithecus bieti | reverse complement strand
TACAAATCATAAGTCAGTTTGTCAGAGAACTTCCTTCTAGTTCTTCTCCTGTGATATTCGCTTTTCATCATTGGCCTGAAACAGCACCAAAATGCCCACTTGCAAAATGAACAAAAGCAGTGTTCCGAAACTGCTGAATCCAAGGAAAGGTGTATCTCTTTGAGATGAATGCACTCTTCACAAAGTAGTTTCTCAGAAAGCTTCTGTCTAGTTTTATCTGAAGATATTTCCTTT
>NW_016891039.1:0-1186 GCF_001698545.2 Rhinopithecus bieti | reverse complement strand
ACCCCCCTCCACTACCTCTCAGCAAGCCGAACTCATTGCCTTAATTCAGGCCCTGACTCTTATAAAAGGACTACGCATCAACATTTATACTGACTCTAAATATGCCTTCCATATCCTGCACCACCATGCTGTTTTATGGGCTGAAAGGTTTCCTCATTAGGCAAGGGTCCTCCATCATTAATGCCTCTTTAATAAAACTCTTCTCCAGGCCGCTTTACTTCCAAAGGAAGCTGGAGTCATACACTGCAAGGGCCATCAAAAGGCATCAGATCCCATCGCTCAGGGCAACGCTTATACTGATAAGGTAGCTAAAAAAGCAGCTAGCTTCCAACCTCTGTCCCTCATGGCAGTTTTCTCCTTCTTGTCTGGCCACTCCCACCTACTCCCTGGCTGAAACTTCCGCCTATCTCTTCCCACACAAGGCAAATGGTTCTTGGACCAAGGAAAATATCTCCTTCCATTCTATTCTATCTTCATTTCATAACCTCTTCCGTGTAGGTTACAAGCTGCTAGCCTGCCTCTTAGAACCTCTCATTTCCTTTCATCCTGGAAATCTGTCCTCAAGGAAATCACTTCTCAGTGTTCCATCTGCTATTCTACTACTCCTCAGGGATTATTCAGGCCCCTCCCTTCCCCACATATCAAGCTCAGGGATTTGCCCCCCTCCAGGACTGGCAAATTGACTTTACTTACATGCCTCGAGTCAGGAAACATGTCTGGGTAGACACTTTCACTGGATGGGTAGAGGCCTTTCCCACAGGGTCTGAAAAGGCCACTGTGGTAATTTCTTCCCTTTTGTCAGAAATAGTTGCTCAGTTTGGCCTTCCCACCTCTGTACAGTCCAATAATGGACCAGCCTTTATTAGTCAAAACACCCAAGCAGTTTCTCAGGCTCTTGGTATTCAGTGGCACCTGACCTTACTGTTTTAGCCTAGCCCTCATTTCTGCGTGTGGTGGCTGCTGCTGCCCTAAAGCTTTTAGAGGCCCTCAACTGCCACCCTTAAGTCTCTCTTTAAGTGAATAGAAGATCTTCAGTGACAAAGTACACTCCAATACTTTCACCCTGATGAAGTCCTATTCTTTACTTTTATACTTACTCTTATTCTCATTCTCGTTCTTATGCCACCCTCTACCTCTCCCCAGCTATCTCCACCACACTATCAATCTTACTCACTCTCTCCTAGCT
>NW_016891038.1:0-210 GCF_001698545.2 Rhinopithecus bieti | reverse complement strand
CTTTAGTTCTTAGGAGGGTTTTGTTTTGTTTTAGCTTGAAGATTTTCTTTTAATATTCAGTTTTTTAAAAAAACAATGGATCTACACTGTTAACTGATGGAGACTCCACTGTGATTCACTCGTTTACTTAAAATATTTCAGGGATGTCTGTAAATTTTGGTGTTATATGTATGAAAAGTGGTGTTGATTGATCTAAGGAGGGACCAGAAA
>NW_016891037.1:0-513 GCF_001698545.2 Rhinopithecus bieti | reverse complement strand
GGCCGGGCGCGGTGGCTCAAGCCTGTAATCCCAGCACTTTGGGAGGCCGAGATGGGCGGATCACGAGGTCAGGAGATCGAGACCATCCTGGCTAACACAGTGAAACCCCGTCTCTACTAAAAAATACAAAAAAAACTAGCCGGGCTTGGTGGCGGGCGCCTGTAGTCCCAGCTACTCAGGAGGCTGAGGCAGGAGAATGGCGTAAACGCGGGAGGCGGAGCTTGCGGTGAGATGAGATCCGGCCACTGCACTCCAGCCTCGGCGACAGAGCAAGACTCCGTCTCAAAAAAAAAAAAAAAAAAAAAAAAACCATTCATGTATGAGCACCTACTATGTCCTAAGCACTATCTAGGTTCTGCGGACTCCGCAATGAACAAAAAAAATTAGGCACAGTCCTTGCCAGATGGTGCTCACAGTTAATACAGGAGCCAGCATCAAATAACCACATGCATAGAAGAGGAAAGTGACCACAGCAGCAAGTAAAGGGCAGTGCGAGTGTGTGGAAGAAGGACT
>NW_016891036.1:0-213 GCF_001698545.2 Rhinopithecus bieti | reverse complement strand
AAGGTGCAGACCAACCGGGCATGCGCCAGGTGACGTCAATCCGAAGAGACCAAGATTTACCTGGTCGTACCTGCGGAACGCCCCCCAACATGCCCGTGCCCCGCCTATTGCCCTCCCACTCCTAGAAAAGCCTCTCCGGAGGGACTTCCCAGCCCCACTCCTGTCGGGATATCGGGACTGTATCAGGAACCCCGCCCGAAAGCCCCACCGGGG
>NW_016891035.1:0-428 GCF_001698545.2 Rhinopithecus bieti | reverse complement strand
TAAAGAAAATGTGGCACATACACACCATACAATACTATGCAGTCATACAAAAGAATGAGTTCATGTCCTTTACAGGGACATGGATGTAGCTGGAAACCACCATTCTCAGCAAACTAACACAGGAACGGAAAACCAACCACTGCATGTTCTCACTCATAAATGGGAGTTGAACAATGAGAACACATTGATACAGGGAGGGGAACATCACACACCGGGGCCTATTAGGGGATGGGGCTAGGGGAGGGAGAGCATTAGGAGAAATACCTAATGTAGATGATGGGTTGATGGGTGCAGCAAACCAACATGGCACATGTATACCTATGTAACAAATCTGCATGTTCTGCCCATGTACCCCAGAACTTAAAGTATAATTTTTTACATAATGTGATCTTTCTCCCCTGGGCTTCTGCTGCTGTTATTTCACATTG
>NW_016891034.1:0-426 GCF_001698545.2 Rhinopithecus bieti | reverse complement strand
GCAACATAGTATTCCATGCTGTATATGTACCACATTTTCTTTACCCAGTCTATCATTGATGGGCATTTGGGTTGGCTCCATGTCTTTACTACTTTAATAGTGCTGCAATAAACATACGTGTGCATGTGTCTTCACAGTAGAATGATTTATACTTCTTTGGGCATATACCCAGTAATGGGATTGCTGGGTCAAATGGTATTTCTGGTTCTAGATCCTTGAGGAATTGCCACACTGACTTCCAAAATGGTTGAACTAATTTACACTCCCACCAACAGTGTAAAAGCATTCGTATTTCTCCACATCCTCTCCAGCATCTGTTGTTTCCTGACTTTTAATGATTGCCATTCTAACTGGCGTGAGATGGTATCTCATTGTGGTTTTGATTTGCATTTCTCTAATGACCAGTGATGATGAGCTTTTTTTTTT
>NW_016891033.1:0-214 GCF_001698545.2 Rhinopithecus bieti | reverse complement strand
CCTACAAATGTGAAGAATGTGGTAAAGCATTTATATGGCCCTCAACCCTAACTAAACATAAAAGGATTCACACTGGAGAGAAACCCTACAAATGTGAAGAATGTGGCAAAGCTTTTCATCGATCCTCAAATCTTACTAAACATAAGATAATTCATACTGGAGAGAAGCCTTACAAGTGTGAAGAATGTGGCAAAGCATTTATATGGTCCTCAAA
>NW_016891032.1:0-213 GCF_001698545.2 Rhinopithecus bieti | reverse complement strand
CCTAAGCCTAGACCCACTTGGGCAGCAGATTAGATTCTCTGATCTACTCTCTTTTTTCTTTTTTTTTTGAGATGGAGTCTCACTGTGTTGCCCAGGCTGGAGGGCAGTGGCATGATCTTGTCTCACTGCAGCCTCCACCTCCCAGGTTCAAGCGATTCTCCTGCCTCAGCCTCCCAAGTAGCTGGGATTATGGGGCCCGTCACCATGCCCAGC
>NW_016891031.1:0-428 GCF_001698545.2 Rhinopithecus bieti | reverse complement strand
CACTTATCAGCAGCTGACCTCTGAGAAGGAGGTGCTGCACAGGCAGTTACTGCTACAGACCCAGCTCATGGACCAGCTGCAGTGGCAGGAAGCTCAGGGCAAAGCAGTGGCTAAATTGGCCCGCCAAAAGTTGCAGGAGACCCAGGGAAGGGAGTTGCTGAGGACAGGGCCCTGAGACGGACAACCTGTCAACCTCCGTGCCTTCTCACCCTCTTTCCTGGCCCCTTAGGAGCACCTGGAAGCGACCAGCCAGCGGAAACAGCAGCTAAAGCCCAGCTGAGCCTCATGGCTCTCCCTGGGGAAGCTACGGGAGACCACTCAGAGGAAGAGGCGAGAGCCCCGGGAGGAAAGGGGACTGTTAGTAGCATAGGATTGAGGAGTTGGAAGAGACCTTTAAGACAGCTGGTCATTATGCCGACTGGGTGTCC
>NW_016891029.1:0-722 GCF_001698545.2 Rhinopithecus bieti | reverse complement strand
CTCTCTTCATTTGAGAGTCAAATTGTCAACCAGAAATAAATATCTTCCCATTTATATGCAATATATTTTATTTTTGGTATTTATTATTATATATTTGAATATCAAATTCTGATGGATAATTTTATATCACTTTTTTGATGTACATTTGATTTCTGGCCTATTTATTAGTACATCATGTTTTCATATTTTACTTCTCTATTTTTTTTTCTTTTTTTCTTTTTTTTGAGACGGAATCTGGTTCTCATCCAGGCTGGAGTGCAGTGGCGCGAGCTCGGCTCACTGCAAGCTCCGCCTCCCGGGTTCACGCCATTCTCCTGCCTCAGCCTCCCGAGTAGCCAGGACTACAGGCGCCCGCCACCCCGCCCGGCTAGTTTTTTGTATTTTTTTAGTAGAGACGGGGTTTCACCATGTTAGCCAGGATGCTCTCGATTTCCTGACCTCGTGATCCGCCCGCCTCGGCCTCCCACAATGCTGGCATTACAGGCCTAAGCCACTGCGCCCGGCCTCTATTTTTTATTTCAACAAATTTTACAAAATCAATACTATGTTTTCTCATACATTTACCTAAATCAAGCTTCTTTTGTGATTATCAGCACCCAAACTCCTCTGCAGTTTTAATACAAGTAATTTAAAAGTTTGAATGACACTGTTTCCTAAAAGGAAAGAAGAATTTGTCAGCTAGGGGCATCTTATTTAGTAAATGCTAAAGTAAAGAATAAACT
>NW_016891028.1:0-724 GCF_001698545.2 Rhinopithecus bieti | reverse complement strand
AAGGATTTTTTTGTGTCTCTATCTCCTTCAGTTCTGCTCTGATCTTAGTTATTTCTTCCCTTCTGCTTGCTTTTGAATTTGCTTGTTTTGCTTCTCTAGTTCTTTTAATTGTGATGTTAGGGTGTTGATTTTAGATCTTTCCTGCTTTTGTTTGCGGGCATTTCGTGCCATAAATTTCCATGTACACACTGCTTTAAATGTGTCCCAGAGATTCTGGTATGTTGTGTCTTTGTTCTTATTGGTTTCAAAGAACATCTTTATTTCTACCTTCATTTCGTTATCTACCCAGTAGTCACTCAGGAGCAGGTTTTCAGTTTCCATGTAGTTGTGCAGTTTTGAGTGAGTTTCTTCACCCTGAGTTGTAATTTGATTGCACGATGGTCTGAGAGACAGTTTGTTGTGATTTCTGTTCTTTTACATTTGCTGAGGAGTACTTTACTTCCAACTATGTGGTCAATTTTGCAATAAGTGTGATATGGTGCTGGGAACAATGTATATTCTGTTGATTTGGGGTGGAGCATTCTGTAGATATCTTTTAGATCTGTTTGGTGCAGAGCTAAGTTCAAGTCCTGGATATCCTTGTTAACCTTCTGTCTCATAGATCTGTCTAATATTGACAGGGAGGTGTTAAAATCTCCCATTATTATTGTGTGGGAGTTTAAATCTCTTTGTAGGTCTCTAAGGACTTGTTTTATGAATCTGGGTGCTCCTGTATTGAGTGCAT
>NW_016891027.1:0-429 GCF_001698545.2 Rhinopithecus bieti | reverse complement strand
TGAGGTCCCAGCTTGAAGAGAAAGAAAACAAGAAGTTCCCTGTATTTAAGGCCGTGTCGTTCAAGAGCCAGGTGGTCGCGGGGACAAACTACTTCATCAAGGTGCACGTTGGCGACGAAGACTTCGTACACCTGCGAGTGTTCAAATCTCTCCCTCACGAAAACAAGCCTTTGACCTTGTCTAACTACCAGACCAACAAAGCCAAGCACGACGAGCTGAGCTATTTCTGATCCTGACTTTGGACAGGACCCTTCAGCCAGAAGACTGAGAATTAAAGTGATCCTCCGTGGACCAGAGCATGCACTTGTGATCCTAAAATAAGCTTCATCTCCGGGCTGTGCCCTCGGGGTGGAAGGGGCGGGATTCAGCAGCTGCTCTTGCATTTCTCTTCCTAAATTTCATTGTGTTGATTTCTTTCCTTCCCAATCA
>NW_016891026.1:0-214 GCF_001698545.2 Rhinopithecus bieti | reverse complement strand
AACCTGAATAATCAAAAGAAAGATTAAACTCTCTGAGATGAATCCATAAATCACAAAGCAGTTACACTGATAGCTTCTTTCTAGTTCTATTGGGAAAATTCGGTTTTTTAACCTAGGCGTCAATGTGATACCAAATGTCCCTTTGCAGTTTCTACAAGAGTCTTTGCAACACCCCGAATCAAAAGAACTCTTTCACTCTGGGAAATGACTTCAT
>NW_016891025.1:0-1102 GCF_001698545.2 Rhinopithecus bieti | reverse complement strand
TGGGATGAATTAACACATCAGAAAATAGTTTCTCAGAAAGCTTCTTTCTAGCTTTTATCTGAGGATATACCCTTTGTCACCATATGCTTCAGTATGATACAAAATATCTCTTCTCATATTCCCCAAAACCAAAATGGTAAATGAAAAGAATCGTGTAACACTTTGACATGAATTAACACATCACAAAGCGGTGTCTCAGAAAGCGGCTTTCTAGTTTTATATGAGGCTATTTCCTTTGTCACCATAAGCTTCAATGTGCTCTGAAGTATCCCATTGCAGATTCCAAGAAAACACTGTTGGCAAACTGCTCAATGAAGTGTATGGTGTGACTCTGTGAGATGAATTCACACATCACAAAGCAGTTTCTCAGAAAGCTCAGAAAGCTTATCTGAGGATATTTCCTCTGTCACCATAGGCTTCAATGTGCTCCAAAATATCCTACTGCAGATTCCACGAATACATTTTAGAAAACAGCTCAATGAAAAGAATGGTGTAACTCTGCGAGATGAATTCACACATCATAAAGCAGTTTCTGAGAAAACTTCTTTCTAGTTTCTATCTGAGGATATTTTCGTTTTCATTGCGTTCCCCAATATCCCTTTACAGATTCCATGAAAACAATTTTACTAAAATGCTCCATGAAAAGAATCTTGTAACTCTGTGACATGAATTAACACATCACAAAGCGGTTTTGAAAATGCTTCTTTCTAATTTTACATGAGGATGTTTCCTTTTCCACCGTTGGCTTCAATGCGCTCCCAAATATCCTTTCTCAGGCACCACAAAACATTGATGTCAAAGTTCTCCCTCAACAGCAACGTTTAGCTCTATCAGATGAATGCAAATATCACAAAGGAGTTTCTCTGATCGTTTCTCTCCAGTTGTTACCTGAAGAATTTTCTTTTTTCCCCTTAGGCCTCTATGCGCTCCCAATTATCTCTCTGCAGATTCCACAAAACAGTGCTAAAAGCTGCTCCATAAAAGAATGATGTAACTCTATGAGATAAATTGACCCATCACAAAGCAGTTACTCTGAAGCTTTTTTCTTTTTTTTTTTTTTGTTTTTGTTTTTTTTTTTTTTTTGAGGATATTTACTTTTCCA
>NW_016891024.1:0-212 GCF_001698545.2 Rhinopithecus bieti | reverse complement strand
TTGGGAAAACTGGCTAGCCATATGCAGAAAATGAAACTGAACCCCTTCCTTAACACCTTATACAAAATTAACTCGAGATGGATTAAAGACTTAAACGTAAGACCTAAAACCATAAAAACCCTAAAAGAAAACCTAGGCAATATCATTCAGGACATAGGCACGGGCAAAGACTTCATGATTAAAACACCAAAAGCAACAGAAACAAAAGCCAA
>NW_016891023.1:0-1259 GCF_001698545.2 Rhinopithecus bieti | reverse complement strand
ACTCCATCTCAATAAATAAATAAATAAATAAATAAATAAATAAATAAATACATGTTTTTTAGAGACAGAGTCTCGCTCTGTTGCCCAGGCTGGAGTGCAGTGGCACAATCATAGCTCACTGCAGCCTCCAACTCCTGGGCTCAAGTGATCCTCCCCCCTCAGCCTCCCAAGTAACTAAGACTACAGGCATGCTCCACCACACCCAGCTAATTGTTTTCATTTTTTGTAGAGATAGGGTCTTGCTATGTTGCCTAGGCTGATCTTGAACTCCTAGCCTCAAGAGATCCTCCAGCCTGGGCCTCCCAAAGTGCTGGGATTACAGGCATGAGCCAAAATCTTAAAACTCCTCTGCTTTGCACCTTTGCTGAATTCTAGCAGTCCCAGATAGACTCAAGAGTCCCAGGGTGAACTGTTCTCCCATTGGTTTAAAAAAAAAAAAATCGCAGTCTAAGGAGGCCAAGGGAGTCTCCCTAGCAGGTCAGCACAAAGGAAACAAGACTCAGCAATCTAAACACCCAAGCACGGTCCTTTCTTCACCACCTTCCAATACCCTCCTTCCTCTTTCTGCCCTCCCAACCCACTCCTATTGGGATGAACTGGTTCAGAGCAGTAGTCAGATATGGGCACTGGCAGAGTGGGGCTGCAGAGGGCTATAGCCCTGGAGGACTTACTTGAATGCTCTCAGCTGGCCCCACGCCCAGTGACAGTATTGTCTGTATTGCATTTATGAGCTTCATAGTCACTCACCCACCCACACAAACTCACCCAGCCCTCCCAGCTCAGAATTGCTCAGTGGGGAACAGCTGAGACTGAATTATGATTCAGCTCCCAAAGGACTGGACCCAGATACCTGGAGGACAGCGCCCCCCACTGGTCAAAGGAGAGCCTGACTTCTATCAGAAATTGATCCCAGAGATCATCTTTTCCCCTTTCAGTGAAAATAAAAAAAGGGGTGGGGATGATTCTTACAACATGGATGGTTCAGTACTCCTTCTGGCAGTGAAAAGGCCCAAGCAGCTCACTAACTGGAGTACATGTTGAGATGTTGAGAGAGAAGCAGCCTGATCAAGAGCAGCCTTGGGCCCCGGAGGGAAAGAGTATTGGTGTAGAAATACAGAAGGCAGAAGACAGGATTTTCAGAGTGGGGAAATGGAATTGTATGGGGCGTGGGGAGCAGGGTGCCCATCCCTGAACGGTACAGGACCATTCAGTGTCTGAGGAGCAGTGTCTCCTCCAGCCCTCCAGGCTGACCTCAGTGC
>NW_016891022.1:0-212 GCF_001698545.2 Rhinopithecus bieti | reverse complement strand
GTAGATGTGTGGTGTTATTTTGAGACCTCTGTTCTGTTCCATTGGTCTATGTATCTGTTTTGATACCAATACCATGCAGTTTTGGTTACTGTAGCCTTGTTGTGTAGTTTGAAATCAGGTAGTGTGATGCCTCCAGCTTTGTTCTTTTGTCAAGATTGTCTTGGCTATATGGGCTCTTTTTTAGTGCCATATGAAATTTAAAGTCGTTTTTC
>NW_016891021.1:0-512 GCF_001698545.2 Rhinopithecus bieti | reverse complement strand
CATAGTATTCCATGGTGTATGTGTGCCACATTTTCTTTACCCACTCTATCACTGATCGGCATTTGGGTTGGTTCCAAGTCCTTGCTAATGTGAATAGTGTTGCAATAAACATAAGTGTGCACATGTCTTTAGAGCAGAATGATTTATAATCCTTTGGGTATATACCCAGTAATGGGATTGCTCGGTTAAACGGTATTTCTGGTTCTCGGTCCTTGAGGAATTGCCACACTGCCTTCCACAATGGCTAAAATAATTTACAATCCCACCAACAGTGTAAAAGTGTTCCTATTTCTCCACATTCTCTCCAGCATCTGTTGTTTCCTCACTTTTAATGACTGCCATTCTAACTGACGTGAGATGGTATTTCGTTGTGGTTTTGATTTGCATTTCTCTAATCACCAGTGATGATGAGCTTTTCTTCATGTTTCTTGGCCACATGAATGTCTTATTTTGATAAGTGTCTGTTCATATCCTTCGCCCACTTTTTGATGGGGTTGTTTTATTCTTGTAAA
>NW_016891020.1:0-510 GCF_001698545.2 Rhinopithecus bieti | reverse complement strand
TTAGCCCTTTGTCAGATGGATAGAGTGCAAAACTTTCTCCCATTCTGTAGGTTGCTGTTCACTCTGATGATAAGTTTCTTTTGCTGTGCAGAAGCTCTTTAGTTTAATTAGATCCCGTATGTCAATTTTGGATTTTGTTGCCATTGCTTTTGGTGTTTTAGTCATGAAGTCTTTGCCCATGCCTATGTCCTGAATGGTTTTACCTAGGTTTTCTTCTAGGGTTTTATGGTTTTAGGTTTTCCATTTAAGTCTTTAATCCATCTTGAGTTAATTTTGTGTAAGGTATAAGGAAGGAGTCAAGTTTCAGTTTTCTGCATATGGCTAGCCTGTTTTCCCAGCAACCTTTATTAAATAGGGAATCCTTTCCCCATTGCTTTTTTTTTCAAGTTTGTCAAAGATCAGATTGTTGCATATATGTGGTCTTATTTCTCAGGTCTCTGTTCTCTTTCACTGGTCTATATGTCTGTTTTGGTACCAGCACCATGCTGTTTTGGTTACTGTAGCTTTGTA
>NW_016891019.1:0-509 GCF_001698545.2 Rhinopithecus bieti | reverse complement strand
ATAGAATATAAATTTAAGATAACAAACAAGAGATTACCTATCAGATAATAAGATTTCTATAAATTTCTTTTATAAAACTGTTAATAAACATAGTGAGGTATACATATAGGAACAAATAGACCAATAAAATAAATTTGGTAATCTAAGATCGGATCCATACATAGAAGCTTAAGTGTTAAAATGTCACAAAATAAGGGAAGAAAAGATAAACTATTCAATAAAAGTTTCTGGGACAAAACATTATATATATATCACATATATACATATATATCACATATATACATATATCACATATATACATATATATCACATATATACATATATCACATATATATCACATATATCACATATATACATATATCACATATATATCATACACACACACATATGTATATATGTATATATATAAAATACAAAATGTATTACTACTTCACCATGATCAAGTGGGATTTTCCCAGGGATGAAAGGATGGTTCAACATATGTAAATTTAAAACATGTAAATCAATAA
>NW_016891018.1:0-208 GCF_001698545.2 Rhinopithecus bieti | reverse complement strand
CCCTTCCTTCCCTTCCCTCCCTTCCTCCCTTCCTTCCCTTCCTTCCCTTCCTTCCTTCCTCCCTTCCTCCTTTCCCTTCCCTTCCTTCCCTTCCTTCCCTTTCCTTCCCTTCCTTCCCTTCCTCCCTTCCTTCCCTTCCCTTCCCTTCCTCCTCTTCCTTCCTTCCTTTCCTTCCCTTCCTTTCTTCCCTTCCTTTCCTCCCTTCCCT
>NW_016891017.1:0-544 GCF_001698545.2 Rhinopithecus bieti | reverse complement strand
CAGAACACTGAGAAGTGATTTCCTTGAGGACAGATTTCTAGGATGGAAAGGAAATGAGAGGTTCTAAGAGACAGGCTAGAGGCTTGTAACCTAGATGGAAGAGGTTATGAAATGACGACAGAATAGAAATGGGCCTGTGAGGCTGGAAGGAGATATTTTCCTTGGTCTAAGAACCATTTACCTTGTGTAGGAAGAGATTGATAGGTGGAAGTTTCAGTGGGGAGTAGGTGGGAGTGGTCGATGTGAAGGAGGAAAACTGCCTTGTGGGACAGAAGTTGGAATACTAGCTGCTTTTTTAGGTTAACTTATCAGCATAAGCATTGTCCTGAGCGATGGGATCTGATGCCTTTTGATGGCTGCTTGCAGTGAACGACTCCAGCTTCCTTTGGAAGTAAAGCGGCTTTGAGAAGCATTTTATTAAAGAGGCATTAATGATGGAGGACTTTTGCATAGTGTGGAAATCTCTTTCAGCGTATATAACAGCATAGTGGTGCAGAATACGGAAGGCATATTTAGAGTCAGTATAAATATTGACACGTAGTCA
>NW_016891016.1:0-543 GCF_001698545.2 Rhinopithecus bieti | reverse complement strand
TTGTATTTCAGTTGTGTGTAAGAAAAGGATGGGACAATTCGGGGAGTTCTAGTGTGGGAGCTGTCTCCAGGGCCTTTTGAGAGAGTGAAAGGAAGAATGGGGAAAAGACTTAGGGTCTATGGGATCAGTTAAGATACCTTTTGTGAGCTTATAAAGTGGTTTGGTTAGGATAGCAAAGCCTGGTGTCCACAGTCGGAAATATCCAACAATGCCTAAGAAGGAAAGGAGTTGTTGTTTGGTGGTGGGGATTGGGGTCTGGGAGATTAACTAAACACGGTCTGCAGGAAGGACACATGTATGTTGATGGAGGATTATACTGAGATAGGTAACACTAGGGAAAGAAATTTGTGCCTTGGAGGGAGATACTCGGTACCCCTTTGCGTAGAGATGTTGAGGAAGCAGGATAGGGTCCTGCTGGGAAGATTGGTAAGACAGGCTGCAAAGAAGAAGATCATCAATGTATTGAATAAGGTGGGAGGCAGATGGGCAAAACAAAGCAGATCATGAGAAAGGGCCTGGCCAAAGTAGTGTGGGCTGTCCCTG
>NW_016891015.1:0-546 GCF_001698545.2 Rhinopithecus bieti | reverse complement strand
TTGCCCCAGGCTGAGGGGTTTTGGAAGAGATCTACCATACAGCTCATGCCCGGTCAGCTGGACGACCATCCAAGTGGAACGGGGACAATCTGGGCCTCTGGTCTTACTGTGCACACAAGCATAACATTCACTTTTGTTTAAAGTGTGGATGGAATATTTAATCCTTTCCAGCCAAGCATTTGCATCTTCATACCTTGTCTCTAGAGCTATAGTTTGCCTTAAGTTTTCTACCTCCAAACTAGTTACCTTGGTTGGGTCATTTTGGAGATGGGAGGAGGACGTTGGACTTGCTGTACTTGGGGAGAGCGTTGGGCTCCACGTGTCTCGTGGACTCTGGGTCTGAATTCCTTTATTATTGTTAACCAGTAGTTTAACTAACCTTAGGGAGAAGATTCCTACAGGGTCTTGTCCTGAAACATCTGCTTCTAACCCATACCGTTCAAATATAGAGGGTTCATGGGCCATTGTCCAGGTATGATCTATAATCAGCAACAAGGGGTTACAGTGCAATGGCTTACAATTTGGTGGGGTGGGACCATGGATTAG
>NW_016891014.1:0-1134 GCF_001698545.2 Rhinopithecus bieti | reverse complement strand
TGTCAGATGGGTAGATTGCAAAAGTTTTCTCCCACTCTGTAGGTTGCCTGCTCACGCTGATGACAGTTTCTTTTGCTGTGCAGAAGCTCTTTAGTTTAATTATATCCCATTTGTCTATTTTGACTTTTGTTGCCATTGCTTTTGGTGTTTTAGTCATGAAGTCTTTGCCCAGGCCTTTGTCCTGAATAGTATTGCCTAGGTTTTCTTCTAGGGTTTTATGGTGTCAGGTCTTACATTTAAGTCTTTAATCCATCTTGAGTTAATTTTGTATATAGTGTAAGGAAAGGATCCAGTTTTAGCTTTCTGCATGTGGCTAGCCAGTTTTCCCAGCACCATTTATTAAATGGGGAATCCTTTCCCCATTGCTTGTTTTGTCAGGTTTCTCAAAGATCAGATGGTTATAGATATGTGGTGTTATTTCTGAGGCCTCTGTTCTGTTCCATTGGTTTATATATCTGTTTTGGTAGCAGAACCATGCTGTTTTGGTTACTGTAACCTTATAGTATAGTTGGAAGTCAGATAGCATGATGCCTCCAACCTTGTTCTTTTGTTTAGGATTGTCTTGGATATGCGTGCTCTTTTTTGGTTCCATATGAACTTTAAAGTAGTTTCTTTCCAATTCTGGGAAAAAAGTCAGTGGTAGTTTGATGGGATAGCTTTGAATCTATAAATTACCTTGGGCAGTATGGCCATTTTCACAATATTGATTCTTCCTGTCCATGAACATGGAATGTTTTCCATTTATTTGTGTCCTCTTTTATTTCATTGAGCAGCAGTTTGTAGTTCTCCTTGAAGAGGTCCATCACATCCCTTGTATGTTGGATTCCTAGGTATTTTATTCTCTTTGTAGTAATTGTGAATTGTGGCTACGGCGCACGTTGGCTCTCTGTTTGTCTATTATTGATGTATAGGAATGCTTGTGATTTTCACACATTGATTTTGTATCCTGAGAATTTGCTGAAGTTGCTTATCATCTTAAGTAGATTTTGGGCTGAGACTATGGGATTTTCTAAATGTATAATCGTGTCATCTGCAAACAGAGATAATTTGACTTCCTCTTTTCCTAATTGAATAATCTTTGTTTATTTATTTTGCCTGATTGCCCTAGCCAGAACCTCCAACATGATGTAGAAT
>NW_016891012.1:0-539 GCF_001698545.2 Rhinopithecus bieti | reverse complement strand
AATAAAATATTCTCAGATAAAACTAGAAAGAAGCTTTCTAAGGAAGTTCTTTGTGATGTGTGAATTTATCTCTTGGGGTAACACCTTTCTCTTCCTGGATCAATGTGCTAACACTTCTTTCATGGAATCTGCAATGGTATATTCTGGAGCCCTTTCATGCGTATAGTGAAAATGAACTTTCCACAGATAAAAGTAAAAGATTCGTTCTGAAAACAGCTTTGTGATGTGTGAATTCATCTTACAGAGTTTAACTGTTATTTTCATTGAGCAGCTTGATAACACAGTTATTGTGCAATATGCAATAGGATATTTGGGAGTGCAATTGAAGCCTGTGGTGACAAAGGAAATATCCACAGATAAAGTCCAAAAGAAGCTTTCTGTGAACCTGCTTTGTGCTGTGAGAACTCATCTCACAGAGTTACACAGTTCTTTTCATTGAGAAGTTTGATAACACTTTTTTCGATTAATCTGCTATGGGATATTGGGGTGCGCATCGATTAATATGGTGAAAAGGAAATGTACTCAGATAAAACTAGAAA
>NW_016891010.1:0-544 GCF_001698545.2 Rhinopithecus bieti | reverse complement strand
TAGGTCAAGGACAGTAAAATGAGTGGTATCGGGGAATGCGCGAGAGAAGTGTATATGGGTTTGGAACAACTGGAAAGGTGGGGACTACTGCCTTATTGATGAGACGTAGATCCTGCACGAGGCAGTAGGCCTTGGAGTTTTCCGTACAGGCAGGATAGGAGTATTGCATGGTGAGTTGGCAGGGACTAGAATGTGTTGCTGGAGCAGGTGCATGATGATGGGTTTTAGTCTCTGTCAGTGCTCAAGGGAGATAGGGAACTGGGGTCTAGAGGGAAACTTGGAGGGGTCCTTCAGCCAGATGCAGACTGGAGTATGGTGCTGGGCAATGATCGGGATGGAGGTGTCCCACACCTTAGGGTTAACGGGGACTGAAAATGGAAGTGGGGGGTCAGCCTGATGGGGTTTATCAGGTGAGAGGAGGGGAAAGAGGAATGCAAGGTGCAGGGAGGGGTTGGGCAGGAAGTGAACTGAGGCCCCTAGCTTGGAGAGGAGGTCTCATCCTAACAAAGGGACTGGGCATGAAGGAATGATGAGAAATGAGTGC
>NW_016891009.1:0-215 GCF_001698545.2 Rhinopithecus bieti | reverse complement strand
CTGTATTGTATTTTATCTGTATTATATAATATATATATCTGTAATATATATGTAATATATAATGTAATATATAATGTAATATATCTGTATTATATATATATGTATAATATATATGTATAATATATAATGTAATATATAATGTAATATATAATGTAATGTATAATGTAATATATCTGTAATAATAATGTAATATATCTCTGTATTGTATTGTATTT
>NW_016891008.1:0-1051 GCF_001698545.2 Rhinopithecus bieti | reverse complement strand
GGGATTTTATAGACAGGCTTGAGGAGTTGGTGTCTGAGTTACATAGGGCCCACAGATTGGTTGGACCAGGTGTGACATTTACATAGCATGCGGGGAGGCTGGACACCCGACCCTAATCTTATGCAAATGGGCTTTCCACTTGGCGGCACTATGTTTTCTGTTCCTTACTGTACACGTGGCCGGCAAAAGAAGGGAAGATGGAGCCACCATTTTGAACGTGCCTAGTCCCGGTTAGCTTTTCCTATTGGCACAACTGCCAGCATTCACCCATGAAAGCTTCAAACTTTCTTGTCTATGTCTGCAGCTCGATTTTACAGGCTACTCCTTGTTAGAAAAGAAAATGATTTGGGGCTGCTTTATCCTCACTATCTGCCTAAATAATTTCTTCTTAACCCCTATATCAGTAGTAAATTTAAAGTTTTCCCATGCTTATTTAACTACCAATGGTATCCTTTTCATGATTTTATTATTATATAATCTATTCTTACACATTATTATATCTCTACATTAGATAATGCATATATCTTATATTATTAATATCTTATGAGATACTAGTGGACTATACAACACAATGTGGGAAACACTGAATTAAAATACTCTTCTGCATATCAGTTGGTCTTTACTGCAGAATAACCTACCCTAAGACTTAGTAGCTTTGAAATTATAATTATGTATTTGCTCACAATTCTGTGGATCAACGATTTGGGCTGAGCACAACTGAGATGTCTCAATAGCTCCGTGTAGTGTTAGCTGGGCTTACTCCCATGCCAGGGCCCTGCTGAGCCAGCTCAAATGGCTGGGCCTCACTTGCCCTGAAGTCTCTCACCCCTCAAGGAGACTATCCCAGGCTTGTTCATGTGGTAGCAGGGTTCTGAGAGACAGAACAGAAGCTGCAAGGTCTCTTTAGGCCTGTGCTTGGAATTTACATGTCATTCTTGCCTCATTCTATTGGTCAAACCAAGTCAAAAGGTCAGTTGAGATTCAAGGGGTGAGGAAATAGATCCCACTTCTTCATGGGAGACACTGCAAAGAATTTGTGACCATTTGCAAT
>NW_016891007.1:0-211 GCF_001698545.2 Rhinopithecus bieti | reverse complement strand
TGGCTAACATGGTGAAACTCTGTCTCTACTAAAATATAAAAAATTAGCCAGGCGTGGTGGCAGGCGCCTGTAGTCCCAGCTACTCGGGAGGCTGAGGCAGGAGAATGGCGTGAACCCAGGAGGCAGAGCTTGCAGTGAGCCGAGATCGCACCACTGCACTCCAGCCTGGGTGACAGAGCAAGACTCCATCTCAAAAAAAAAAAAAAAAAAA
>NW_016891006.1:0-422 GCF_001698545.2 Rhinopithecus bieti | reverse complement strand
GCTTCTTTTATTCAGCACTTGAAAATGTGCTGCTTCCTTCTGGCCTGCGTAGTTTCTGATGAGAAATCCACTGTCATTTGAATGATCTCTCCCTCATAAGTAAGGAGTTCATAGTCTCTTTCTGCTTTCAAAATCTTTTCTGTGCCAGGCATGGTGGCTCACACTTGTAATCCCAGCACTTTGGGAGGCCGAGACAGGAGGATTGCTTGAGACAAGGAGTTCAAGACCAGCCTGGGCAACATTGCAAGACCCTATCTCTACAAAAAAATATTTTTTTTTTCTTGAGATGGAGTCTCACTCTATTGCCCAGGCTGGAGTGCAGTGGCACCATCTCAGCTCACTGCAACCTCCACCTCCCGGGTTCAAGCAATTCTCCTGCCTCAGCCTTCTAAGTAGCTGGGACTACAGGCCTGTGCCACCAT
>NW_016891005.1:0-422 GCF_001698545.2 Rhinopithecus bieti | reverse complement strand
AAAAAAAAATTATCTCTATTGTAAATATCATATATTAATAGCCAATTCAAATATTTACCATAACGGATTGTTGATTTAATTATGAGAGTTTGATAGGATGGAGATGAATGTACACAGGGGTTCATGTAGTAAAATATGTTTCTTAATATGACATTAAAATTTTTTAAAGGTATCAGTGAGATAAGGCTTTTCATGCTTTATTGTAATGAATTTGAAAGACAGCTGTACTATTTCTCTTGTTTGAGGGGTACTTGTTTAGTCTACTGAGCCTAAGTAAGAGCCACTAGTTTTTTCTTTTTTCTTTTTTTTTTTTTTGAGACGGAGTCTCGCTCTGCTCTGTCACCCAGGCTGGAGTGCAGTGGCGCATCTCTGCTTACCACAAGCTCTGCCTCCCGGGTTCAAACCATTCTCCTGCTTCAGCC
>NW_016891003.1:0-1587 GCF_001698545.2 Rhinopithecus bieti | reverse complement strand
AGAGGTGGGCCTAGAGGACACATCTTCCTCTAGCCGCGTAGCTGTCTTGCCCGCTGCCTTCCACCTCAGGTAAGAAAGGCGGAGGTGGGCCTAGAGGACACATCCCAAAGCACTACAGGAAAGCAGCTGTGGTCCTACACGTATGGCCACGTTGCCAAGAGCACTGGAGGGAGGGGAGGCTGCAGCCAGGGAACTCTGTGATGCTGCTGGCACCCGGCAGGGCACAGGGTGCAGCCCTGGGCTCAGAACCTCCAGACTGGGGCTGCCGATGGGGTGAGGCTCCCTGTGCTGCACCTACAGGCCTGTACTGCAAACCTTCACCTCCGCAGTCTAATGGGTGTTGTGTGAGTCTTACAAACCCAAGCACACAGATAAAGGAACAGAGGTGAAAAGGTGTCGACTGGGAGAAGACAGGTAAGTTCAGGACTGTCCCGGGCTGGACCAAGCTGCTAGGCTCAAAACCAGATTGGAGGGTTGGTGTCAAAAGCTTGCAGATGAGGTGTGTAGGATGGACTTCTTGGAACAGACCCAGAATTTGAGAAGAGATGGTCCCCACTCTTCTGGGTGTAGGAGGCAATCTAAAGATGCTGGCCAGACTCTCTCCAGCCACCTTAGTGATGCTTGTTTTATGGCATCGGACCAAAATGGTCATGAGGACACGGAAGGAGGGCACATCCAGGCTTCTTTCTTCGTCAAGCCTGCCCGGGCAAGGGCTCCTGCTAAAATGTTTTAGCGACCAAGCCCACATCGCAATACCGGTGGGGTGGGGCAGCGCGCACCTGGTGACAGGTGGCCTCTCTCATCCTCCTCCTGTGGAAGGCGCAGGAGCAGGCTGGAACAGACCCTGAGGCTGGACCAGGTCGGATCTGCGTTCCTGCAGGAACCCACGGTCGCTGCCCCTGCACGATGCCCGCCCGCCCGCCCACGGTGGCAGCAACAGGCGATGGGCCCATGCAGGTGGGAAACCGATTTTCCTCTCCGCTGCTCGCCCTCCGCAGGCAGCTGGCCCCAAAGAGGGGCGTCGGGCGTCCTCCTCCACACGGCCTTAGGGGGGAGGTCGGCACCAGCGTCTTTCCCACGCTCCTGGCAGATGCGCCCGCGGCTTCTACCCGGATGCCGGAGCATCAGTCAGGTCGGCGTCTGCCGCGCGCGCCGGAAGCGTTTACTCGTCCGGATCCCCGGCGCGGAAGCCCGACCACAAAGCTGCGGCATCGCAGGCGCCGCCTCAGGCCCCACCCGACTCCCCCCCGGGATTGCGGACAGAGCTGGCGCCTCTGAAGGCGGAGGCTACGGCCCCGCTCCCGGGCCGCTCTTGCCCCTCGGCGGGAGCCGCCGGCGGTCACGTGGGAGGGCACGTGGGTAGTCACGTGGGAGGGTACGTGGGTAGTCACGTGGGAGGGCACGTGGGTAGTCACGTGGGTGACCTGTCAGGTGCTCGGAGACACCTTCGCGCGCAGCCTGGGCGCTCGCGGGGCGTGCAGTCCGAGCATGCGCAGCAGGAGGCGCGGGCTGCCCACAGCGCGGCGGGGCGGGAGGCCTCGCTCTCACCCCGAGCCCGCCGGCCTCTCACTCCCGAGCCCGCCGGCC
>NW_016891002.1:0-201 GCF_001698545.2 Rhinopithecus bieti | reverse complement strand
CTCCCTCCCTCTTTCTTTCTCTTTCTTCTTCCTTCCTTCCTTCCTTCCTTCCTTCCTTCCTTCCTTCCTTCCTTCCTTCCTTCCTTTCTTTCTTTCTTTCTTTCTCTTTCTCTCTTTCTCTCTCTTTCTCTCTTTTTCTCTTTCTTTCTTTCTTTCTTTCCTTCCTTCCTTCCTTCCTTCCTTCCTTCCTTCCTTCCTTCC
>NW_016891001.1:0-2127 GCF_001698545.2 Rhinopithecus bieti | reverse complement strand
AGATGGGAGCAGAGGGAGAGACAGAGGGACACAGAGAGAGAGAGACAAAGGGAGAGGGCAGAGAGAGGCAGAGGGAGAGGTGGAGGCAGAGGGAGAGACAGAAAGACAGAGACAGAGTTAGAGAGATAGAGATGGAGTCAGAGACAGGGAGAGACAGAGATGGGGAGAGACGGAGAATCAGAGACAGAGGGAGAGAGAGTGGTGAGAGGGAGAGACAGAGACAGGGAGAGAGAGTGGTGAGTGGGAGAGACAGCGACAGAGGGAGAGACAGAGAGAGGGAGAGACAGTGGGGAGAGGGAGAGACAGTGGGGAGAGAGATGCATGAGAAATGAACTGCTAAGAGGAGTCAGGGCCAGGAGCACAGGCAGCACGGCAGACGCACACGTGCACGCCCATCAGAGGGCGCAGCAGAGAGGAGGAAGAGGTGAGGACCTGCTGGGGCTCTGGGCAGGGGCATGGGCCTCACTGAGAGGTGGCCTAGTTAAATCATGGCCACTTGGGGCTGTCCACGGCAGGCTGGGCTGCAGGTGTGAGTCTTGCCGAGGAGTGAGTGGCCCAGGGCCTGCTCATCTGACCCAACCCTGGGCCTCAAGGAGGGGCCCCTGTTGGGGCCACTGAGGGAAGGAAGCACGGTGGCTGCTGGGGTGACCGCTCACGGGGAGCAGGAGGCTCCTTTGCAGCAAAAGTGACTTTGAACTGGGGCCGGGCCTCCCGCCACAACATGTGGGTCTGGATCCAGGGTCCTCAAGCGAGTAAAAGAAACTAGTTTCCTCAGGCCAGAAAGTCGGCCTGGGAGAAACACAGCCTGGGAGCTCTGTGGACAGCGTGGAGGAACGTGGCAAGTGTGGGTGCTGTGATCACTACAGACCCTTACAGGGCTAAATTTGGCAGAAGCGACAGTCACCCACTCTCCCATCCTTCCGCCTTGATGTGACACACACTCTGTTTAAACACGCTCAGGTCCTCAGGAGTGTGCGGGGCAGGTGGGCAGGGGCTTCAGGTGGGAGAGGGCTTGCAGGATGCATATGTGGAGAGGCTGGGGTGCAGCGTGGGGCGGGGCATGGGAGGCAGCGGGACACACTCAGGAGAGCCTCTGACAGCCCCAGCAACGGAGCCCAAGGC
The DNA here is from genome assembly GCF_001698545.2 of Rhinopithecus bieti. Lineage (NCBI taxonomy): Eukaryota > Metazoa > Chordata > Mammalia > Primates > Cercopithecidae > Rhinopithecus > Rhinopithecus bieti. Next base: position 1,005 of record NW_016891001.1, on the reverse strand, counting down.
AGGACGCACCCATGCTCGGCTCTGCCACGTGTGGGGAGGTCTAGTAGGCAGGTCTAGTGGGCAGGTCCAGTGACTCCGGTGGTTCAGTCACGGTGGGCAGTGTTCTGCAGTGAGTGCCCCTCACCCGTCCAGGCCCAACCCGAGGGGCGCAGCCTGGCCTGGGCTCGGTGGAGAAGCTGTCCTTGTCCCCAGAGAGTGGTGCGGTGTTGGGTTCTGTGTCCAGTCCTACATGGGGAGGGAAGGAGGTGAACGTCTGGGGAGAATGCACCGCAGAGGCACGGTCCTGGGTTTGGCATGAGGAGGAGGATTGTGGTCACCCAGGCCGGGGTGGACGAGAAGCGTCTCGTGGACGGCCCAAGCAGGAAGTGCAGGGCTCTGCCCTGTGGGAGAGCCTCGAGGACCATCCATGGTCGGAGAACCCCTCTGTGCCCCTGTAGGGATGGGCTGTGAGTTCTTGGCAGGAACAACCCAAGGGCTTGTGGGGCCACCACTGTCCACCTTGGGGTTCACGCAAGGCTGGCGAGGGGTGTCCACCTTGGGGTTCACGTGAGACTGGTGAGGGGTGCAGTTGGGAAAGAATCTCCTCTGTGAACAGAGACCACCAGAGCCAGGAGTCCAGGCCATGGATGCCTCAGCCACACTGCAGCCGACACCAGCATCTCCCCAGCCCTCCACGGGGATGGAGGGGCACCTCCTTCCTCCTTCCTGGCACCAAAGTGGGGCTCAGCACTCACTATCTGGGACCTCAGGCAGGGCCATGGAGGCAGCTGGGATCTGGGTAGTCCTGCCCTGATTCCCAGTGTCCACCCCTGAGGCTTACACCATGGGCAAGACTGGGTGTCCATCCTGTCCCAGACAGAGGTCCCTCTGGCTCTCCTGCCTCTCTCTTCTTGCCCAGTTTAGAGCTTAGCCTTCTCTGTTTATTGGGGACTCCACAGGCTGCCGATGGTTGAGGCAATGGGGATTCTGCCAGTTCCTGCCCCATTGGGCCACTGACCAGGCTCT
>NW_016891000.1:0-201 GCF_001698545.2 Rhinopithecus bieti | reverse complement strand
TGATTTGGCTATTAATACTTATGTATGCTTCACGACGTTCTCATGCTGTGTTTTCCAGCTCTATAAGGTCGTTTATGTTCTTTTCTAAACTGGTTATTCTAGTTAGCAATTCCTCTAACCTTTTTTCAAGGTTCTTAACTTCCTTGCATTGGGTTAGAACATGCTTCTTTCATTCAGAGGAGTTTGTTATTATTCGCCTTC
>NW_016890999.1:0-595 GCF_001698545.2 Rhinopithecus bieti | reverse complement strand
TACACACACACACACACCACATACCACATACACACACACCACACACATACACACACACCACATACATACACACACACACCACACACATACACACACACCACATACACACCACACACCACATACACACCACACAATACACACACACCACACACATACACACACACCACACACATACACACACATACACACACACCACACAATACACACACCACACACATACACATCACATACCACATACACACACACACACCACACACATACACACACACCACACACATACACACACACACACCACACACCACACAATACACACACCACACACATACACACACACCACATACACACCACACAATACACACACCACACACATACACACCACATACCACATACACGCACACGCACCACACACATACACACCACATACACACCACACAATACACACACCACACACATACACACACACCACATACACACACACCACACACACACACACCACACACATACACATACACACACACACACCACACACATACACACACACCACATACCACACAATACACACACCACACACATACACACACACCACATACCACAT
>NW_016890998.1:0-591 GCF_001698545.2 Rhinopithecus bieti | reverse complement strand
TTTTAGCTATGTCCCAGAGATTCTGATACATTGTGTCTTTGTTCTCATTGGTTTCAAATAACTTATTTATTTCTGCCTTAATTTCGTTGCCCAGTAGTCATCCAGGAGCAGGTTGTTCAGTTTTCATGTAGTTGTGCAGTTTTAGTGAGTTTCCTAATCCTGAGGTCTAATTTGATTGCACTGTGGTCTGAGAGACTGTTATGATTTTCATTATTTTGCATTTGCTGAGGAGTGTTTTACTTCCAATTACATGGTCAATTTTAGAATAAGTGTGATGTGGTGCTGAGAAGAATGTATATTCTGTTGATTTGGGGTGGAGAGCTCTGTAGATGTCTATTATGTCTGCTTGGTCCAGAGCTGAGTTCAAGTCCTGAATACCCTTGTTAATTTTCTGCCTCGTTGATCTGTATAATATTGAGTGGAGTGTTAAAAGTCTCCAACTATTATTGTGTGGGAGTCTAAGTCTCTTTGTAGTTCTCTAAAACTTGCTTTATTTTGCTCATTAGTTGATGCAGTTTCTTCATACCGTTGATGGTCTTTACAGTTTGGTATGTTTTGTAGTGACTGGTACCGGTTTTCCTTTCCATATTT
>NW_016890997.1:0-423 GCF_001698545.2 Rhinopithecus bieti | reverse complement strand
CAACCATTGTGGAAAACAGTGTGGCGATTCCTCAAGGATCTAGAATTAAAAATACCATTTGACCCAGCCATCCCATTACTGGAGATATACCCAAAGGATTGTAAGTCATGCTGCTATAAAGACACATGCACACATATGTTTATTGCAGCACTATTCACAGTAGCAAAGACTTGGAATCAACCCAAATGTCCATTGGTGACAGACTGGATTAAGAAAATGTGGCACATATACACCATGGAAGCCATAAATGCAGCCATAAAATGCATGGAAGCCACTATGCAGCCATAAAAAAACATGAGTTCATGTCCTTTGTAGGGACATGGATGCAGCTGGAAACCATCATTCTCAGCAAACTATCACAAGAACAGAAAAGCAAATACTGCGTGTTCACTCATAGGTGGGAATTGAACAATGAGATCACTT
>NW_016890996.1:0-265 GCF_001698545.2 Rhinopithecus bieti | reverse complement strand
TTTCTTTTTTTGGCGGGGCTACAAGTCTTCAAAATAATGTTTTCAATTTCTTTTCCTTTTTCCCCACCCCCATTTTTTCTAATTTGGAGTCACTGAAAACTAAGCCATGTTTTCATAAAGCCCTACAAACTGAAGCTAGACAACTTAAACTTTAGAAGAAAATAACAGCAACCTATTTACATATTTAAGTCACTTTCATACCTGCCTACCTGATACAGAACAGCTGGGCTCCCAGTTAAATCGTCCCCACCTCCCCACCATCAAG
>NW_016890995.1:0-509 GCF_001698545.2 Rhinopithecus bieti | reverse complement strand
CAAGTCAAGTCAAAACCACAACAAAAGTGCCAATACAGACACACTGTGGGTGATCAGGCCACGCTTCCACTCAAATGGAGTGGGACAAGTTCCAAAGACTGGTCTTACCAAGTTTCAGATGTCCGGACTCCAAGTGCGAGTTCCTTCCCGGTGTTCAGCCATTGTGTTAATCCTCCACGGGGCCTGCTACGTGCTGCTCTGGTGAGGCGTTCCACCGGGACAATTGCCTACCCCAGCGCTCTTTGGATTGCACTCAGGCCGGCCGGAGTCCCCGGAAGGGATGTTCCACAGGGCAGGCCTAAGCCGCCTAAGGGGCTGCCTCAGCCGTCCGTCAGTTACCTCGCTTCCGGTCAGGGAACCAATAAATGTAGCAGGACGGACTGCAGACAAAACCTCTCAGACACCAAGTTGTAGAAGGAAGGATTTCATTCAGCTGGGAGCATCAGCAAGCTACAGTCTCAAAATCTGAGCTCCCCGAGTACACAATTTCTGTCCCTTTTAAGGGCTCC
>NW_016890994.1:0-213 GCF_001698545.2 Rhinopithecus bieti | reverse complement strand
TGTTATGTCTCTGCCAGGTTTTGGTATCAGGATGATGCTGGCCTCATAAAATCAGTTAAGGAGTAGTCCCTCTTTTCTATCATTTGAAATAGTTTTAGAAGGAATGGTACTAGCCCCTCTTTGTACCTCTGGTAGAATTCGGCTGTAAATTTGTCTGGAGCTGGGCTTTTTTTGATTGGTAGGCTATTAATTACTGCCTGAATTTCAGAACTT
>NW_016890993.1:0-421 GCF_001698545.2 Rhinopithecus bieti | reverse complement strand
ACTCACCCAAATCTGGACAACTACATAGAAACTGAACAACCTGCTCCTGAATGACTACTAAGTAAATAACGAAATTACGGCAGAAATACATAAGTTATTTGAAACCAGTGACAGCAAAGATACAATGTACTGGTATCTCTGGGACACAGCTAAAGCAGCATTTAGAGGGAAATTCATAGCACTAAATGCCCACAAGAGAAAGCAGGAAAATCTAAAATTGACACCCTAACATCTCAATTTAAAGAACTAGAGAAGCAAGAGTAAACAAATTCAAAAGTTAGCAGAAGGCAAGGAATAACTAAGATCAGAGCAGAACTGAAGGAGATAGAGACACGAAAACCCTTCAAAAAAATCAATGAATCCAGGATCTGGTTTTTTGGAAAGATCAACAAAATAGACCACTAGCCAGGCTAATAAAAAA
>NW_016890992.1:0-723 GCF_001698545.2 Rhinopithecus bieti | reverse complement strand
GTTTTGGTACCAGTACCATGCTGTTTTGGTTACTGTAGCCTTGCAATATAGTTGAAGTCAGGTAGCATGATGCCTCTCGATTTACTCTTTTGCTTAGGATTTTCTTGGCTATATGGGCTCTTTTGTGGTTCCATATGAAAGTAAAAGTTGTTAAACATTATCTTCATATACACAGATAAGAAATATACCACATTTTCATCAACTAAATCATTCGGACAATCTGGACAGTTAGTACAAAACACAAATCACCTATGCAGTTATTCAACTCAAACTTGCTAAGAGCATCAGCTATGTGCTCCAATCAAAGCATTGAGCTATCAGGTACGGAAAAGAATTTTCTGTTGTATTAAGTGCTATTATGACTCACACACATAGCTTTTATGAGCCTTTTATCTTTATTGTTCTCCAGGGTCATCAAGTAGTAAATGCTGCTTGTGTTCCTCAGAATGTTGTAAGTTCTAACCAGGACTTCCATAATTCTTGCAAGGTGGCACACTACATTTGACTCAAAGGAAACTTATTCTCAGCTTGGCAGTCACACACAATTAACCTGAATATAACTTATACACGTTTAACTTCTGTTTTATTTCTGACTGATAGGATTCACAATTGTTATGCTAACAAAATGCACAAGAAATTAAACATTTGAAATGATACCTGAAAATGTTTGCCAACCATACATATATATATATATATATATATATATATATATAGTCTGTAATA
>NW_016890991.1:0-281 GCF_001698545.2 Rhinopithecus bieti | reverse complement strand
TTTTTTTTTTGGCAAGAGTCTTGCTCTGTCACCCAGACTGGAGTGCGGTGGCATAATCTTGGTTCACTGGGACTTGGTTCACTTGGTTCACTAGCTCTACTGCTCGTTACCTGTGTGACCTTGAGCCAATTATTTAACCTTTCTGGGCTTCAGTTTCCCTATCTGTAAAATGGTAATGATATTGGTACTTACCACACTGGTTGTTGTGACAATCAAATGAGATAATGTGTTAGTACCCTTAGATAATGCTCAACAGTTATAAGCCAGTTGTTAGCCTCTGC
>NW_016890990.1:0-288 GCF_001698545.2 Rhinopithecus bieti | reverse complement strand
TGCATGCATGTCTATGCATCCCATGGTGGAAAATAGACAAATGTCTAACTTTTAAAATACCAACCTGGGCAGGAGGGAAGGCTTCTGGAATCTGCTGTTTGATTTTGCCACAGTGTTGTTGCTAAGGTGCAGTTGTTGCTGGTGACTGCCTTGGGAAACCTCTGTGCCAGTGTAGGTCCTGGGACCCAGACCAAAATGAATCAGGAGACAGCCTATATTTGCATTTCATCCTTAGAGCAGCATGGAAAGGTTGTTGGGGAGGGTTAGGAATGAACCTACCTACCTTTT
>NW_016890989.1:0-212 GCF_001698545.2 Rhinopithecus bieti | reverse complement strand
TTTAGGATAATATCATCCAGCTGCATCTATGTTGTTGCAAAGGACATGATTCCACTCTTTATAAAGGCTGTATAGTATTCTATAGTGGATATGTACCACATTTTCTTTATTTAATCTGCCGTTGATGGGCACCTTGGTGGATTCCACATCTTTTCTACTGTGAAAAGTACCATAATGAACGTGCAAGATCATGTGTTGTTTTGGTAGAACAA
>NW_016890988.1:0-211 GCF_001698545.2 Rhinopithecus bieti | reverse complement strand
TAGACCTGACCTTAGCAGCAAACCAGATAACTGCTAGTCATAAAAGTGTTTCTAAATTGGCCTGATTTTCTCCCCTCCTCTTAGGATCCTGGATGCCTGTAATGCTATTTATCAGTGGTCATTTTATGCTTACTGATTTGCTAGACATTTTTTCAATCCATTCTTTTTTTTTTTTTTTTTTTTTTTTGTTTTTTTAAAATTTTTTTAACCC
>NW_016890987.1:0-201 GCF_001698545.2 Rhinopithecus bieti | reverse complement strand
GGGTTTACGTAATGCTTGGGTTACCCTTGGTTTAGGGCTACTGTCAGGGTCAGGGTCAAATTCAGGTTTTGCTGTCAGAATTAGGATTTCAAGTTGGGATTTGATTTGGGGTTTTCTTTTCGAGGAGTGTTGAGGCCTAGGGTTGATGTTGTGTCAAGTTTGTTTCTTTGTGTTTGTAAGCATTGAACTTGACTAAACTGA
>NW_016890986.1:0-1576 GCF_001698545.2 Rhinopithecus bieti | reverse complement strand
TCAGGCTCTTGGTATTCAGTGAAACCCTCATACCCCTTACTGTCCTCACTCTTCAGAAAAGGTAGAACAGACTAATGGTCTTTTAAAACACATGTCACCAAGCTCAGCCCCAACTTAAAACGACTGGACAATACTTTTACCACTTGCCCTTCTCAGAATTCGGGCCTGTCTCGGAATGCTACAGGGTACAGCCCATTTGAGCTCCTGTATGGACACCCCTTTTATTAGACCCCAGTCTCATTCCAGACACCAGACCAACTTGGCTGTGCCCCAAAAAACTTGTCATCCCTACTATCTTCTGACTAGTCATACTCCTATTCACCATTCTCAACTACTCATAAATGCCCTGCTCTTGTTTACACTGCCGGTTTACATTGCTTCTCCAAGCCATCACAGCTGATATCTCCTGGTGCTATCCTCAAACCACCACTCTTAACTCCCTCTTAAAGTAAATAAATAATCTTTGCTGGCAGGACTATGCTGAATCTCCTTGGGCACTCTAATGGGATGTCCTGGGTCCTCCCAATTCTTAGTCCTTTAATACCTGTTTTCTCCTTCTCTAAATTCCATTTAGTTTTCAATTCATACAAAACTGTATCCAGGCCATCACCAATAATTCTATAAGACAAATGTTTTTTCTAACAACCTCACAATATCACCCCTTACCACAAAATCTTCCTTCAGCTTAATCTCTCCCACTCTAGGTTCCCACACTGCCCCTAATCCCGCTCGAAGCAGTCCTTTGAGGCTATGGAGAAGCAGTATCTCTCCATACCACCCCCCTCAAAATTTTGCTGCCAACACGTCAACACTATTTTATGTTATTTTCTTACGAATAAAAGACAGGAATGTCAGGCCTCTGAGCCCAAGCTAAGCCATCATATCCCCTGTGACCTGCACATATACATCCAGATGGCCTGAAGGAACTGAAGAATCACAAAAGAAGTGAAAATGGCTTATTCCTGCCTTAACTGATGACACTACCTTGTGAAATTTCTTCTCCTGGCTCATCCTGGCTCAAAAGCTCCCCACTGAGCACCTTGTGTCTCCCGCCCCTGCCAGCCAGAGAACAACCCCTTTGACTATAATTTGACTACCCAAATCCTACAAAACGGCCCTACCCCTGTCTCCCTTTGCTGACTCTTTTTTCGGACTCAGCCTGCCGGCACCCAGGTGATTAAAAGTTTCATTGCTCACACAAAACCTGTTTGGTGGTCTCTTCACACAGATGTGCATGAAAAGCCTCATCTTCTCCCCCCGTCCCTCAAACCCCACCCAATATCCAATTAATCATCAGGTCTGAGGCTTCCGCCTCTTCCACAGCCTCAAATCTTCTGCCTCTCCCCTGGTCTAGGCCACCATCATGCCCGGCCTGTGAACTTCAAGACCCACCTCGCTTGTCTCTTGCTCAATCTGGCCCACCTCCAATCTCTTCTCCACAATGCAGCAGCCTGAGGTCCTTCTAAAATATAAATCTGATTATGTCGCCTGCTTAAAACCCTTCAGGAGTCCTCCCCACCCTCTTTTCTGGTCAGTCCAATGGCTCTCAACCTTCCTGAAAGCCCTTTCCTCTGCC
>NW_016890985.1:0-720 GCF_001698545.2 Rhinopithecus bieti | reverse complement strand
TGAGACAGGGTCTCACTCCGTCACCCAGGCTGGAGTGCAGTGACACTATCATGGCTCACTGCAGCCTCGACTTCTGGGGCTCAAGTGATCCTCCCATCTCAGCCCCCCAAGTAGCTGGGACTATAGGCCCCCCCCCCCAACCCCGTTTTTTTTTTTTTTTTTTTTTTTTTTTTTGCAGAGACAGGGTTTTGCCATGTTGCCTAGGCTGATCTCCAACTCCTGGCCTCAAGTGATCCTCCTGCCTCAGCCTCCCAAAGTGCTGGGATTACAGGCATGAGCCATTGCACCCAGCTGCCACAGCTAGACTTTATACCCATTGCTCTTTATCTCGTGTAAAGAAAAGATGAATTTACACATGACCTCCCAGGAGGTAATCCAAACAGGAGCCTAAAGGCTGGCATGCTAATCGGCTTCTTCCTTCAAGTCATAGATACTTCATTCTTCAAAGTGTTCTTCAATTTACTCCATTAAAAGTGATAGGTATACAATTCCTCCAAAATTAAGCAGAATTACCATATGATCTGGCAATCTGACTTCTAGGTATATACCCAAAACTAAAGCAAAGCCTCAAACGGATATTTGTACACCCATGTTCGCCATAGCAGCACTCACAATAGCCAAAAGTGGAAATAACCCAAGTATCAATCAATGAATGAATGGATACATCAAATGTGGCCTGTACATACAATGGGATATTATTCAGCCTTAAAAAAGAAGTAC
>NW_016890984.1:0-227 GCF_001698545.2 Rhinopithecus bieti | reverse complement strand
GGGCAGTCCGTGGCAGGAAGGGACCGGGGCTGGGCAGTCCGTGGCAGGAAGGGACTGGGGCTGGGCAGTCCGTGGCAGGAAGGGACTGGGGCTGGGCAGTCCGTGGCAGCCGTGGCCCTTCCCTGCTGGGCGCATGCCTGCCCCGTCTCCATACGGCTGTGCTGGGAGCTGCACATGGCCTTGTGCATGCCTCACATTGGGTGGCGCCGTCTCCAGCTGGCCGGGCT
>NW_016890983.1:0-213 GCF_001698545.2 Rhinopithecus bieti | reverse complement strand
TTGCCTGTAATCCCAGCTACTCGGGAGGCTGAGGCAGGAGAATTGCTTGAACCTGGGAGGTAGAGGTTGTAGTGAGCCGAGATTGCGCCAGTGCACTTCAGCCTGGGCAACAAGAGCAAAATTCTGTCCCCCCGAAAAAAAGGATAGCAGGAAGAAAATACCAACCTGAAAATATGATAGCAATAGGATAACACTTGGTAGATATTATAGAAA
>NW_016890982.1:0-213 GCF_001698545.2 Rhinopithecus bieti | reverse complement strand
CTCTACCTTCAATTATGGATAGACCAACTAGATAGAAAATCAACGAGTAAACAGAAGACTCAAAGAACACGATAAACCGAACAGACCTAACAGACATCTGTGGAACACGCTACCTAACAGCAGAACTGAGAATTCTTCTCAAGTGCGCACTGAACACACTCCAGGATAAACATGCTAGGTCATAGAACAAGCCTGAATCATATATGATTTCTG
>NW_016890981.1:0-213 GCF_001698545.2 Rhinopithecus bieti | reverse complement strand
TATTTTAAAAATATTTTAAAATTATATTTTATTGTATTTTTATTTTGCAATAGTTATTAAAATATATTACAGTATTACAAATATTACAATATTAAATATTGTAGTATTTTATATATTTTAAATATAACAATATTGTATAACAATGATTTAAATAACATTTGTATTAGTCTGTTTTCATGCTGCTGTTAAAGACATACCGAAGACTGGGAAGAA
>NW_016890980.1:0-843 GCF_001698545.2 Rhinopithecus bieti | reverse complement strand
CTTCAAGTGCATCTTAAACCTATAAATGACGCCAAATTGTATGAAAATAATTTTAAAATTCGATTAAATATTCATCTCCATTATATTTATATTATTTAGTACTTTCTTTTGTTTTCACACATGTTAAAAGATAACCTTTCTCATACACTGTCGAAATTTCCCAAAACTACAAATTATTTAAGTCTTAACTAATAAAGCTTCAATATGGGAGATTTTCCTTACATTCTGAAGCCAGTGATTAACTTAATCAATTATGAACAGCCCTTGTTCCACTAGACAAAATATATTGAGTACCTTGTAGTATCAGGGAAGTTTTATTTATCTTTTTTTTTGAAGCCTGAAACAAATTTTAATACCGTCTCTTTGAATTATTCATCATCATTTCTTATCAGATTAGAGCACAGCAGCTGTGTCCAAAATGTGTCCACAGCAGATGTGTCCAAATCTTTGTTTTATCTAGGTGAAAGGTGAACACATTTAAAATAAATAAAATTCATTGTGCTCTTATGTTGTTATTAAAGACATTTTACTGCCTGGCCCTGTTTTAGAAATACCTAATTACGTATTTAAGGTCTTTTCTATTTTGTTTTATAGTATAAAATAATTGTCTTTTGCTTACAGCTAATATCTCAATATCTAATGACACCACACTGGCCCCAGAGTATTCGCCAACTATTTCTTCTACTGACATGGTAAGTGACTTACTATTTTAAAATGCCTTCACACTGACTGCATATTGTATACTTGTTTATAATACTTATAATATATGATGTCTTCTACCATTCAGCAGTTCTGGCATGAACACTTATGTAATAATTATTGACAGTGGAGGGATAGGAAAAA
>NW_016890979.1:0-211 GCF_001698545.2 Rhinopithecus bieti | reverse complement strand
TAATACATTGGTGTAGGAATAGGCAAGTACCTCTGAGATAGTAAGTTGTCAACATAGAGTACCTATTGCTATTACAAGATTCTAGTCTGAATTTTGGTAAAGGCCAGTCTTGTTCTGAAATACCTGTTAGATATTATCAACTAATTACTTGCTCCAAACCAAGCTAAATTTTATTCAAAACATTCTTGTTTTACTCTTTTAGTCATTAGAC
>NW_016890978.1:0-212 GCF_001698545.2 Rhinopithecus bieti | reverse complement strand
TGTCTTGGATGCCTCTTCCATTTTGTGCTCCAGACATCTCATTTATTTTACCCTAGACCTGGCCCTGCACAGGAGAGGAAGTCAAAGAATACTGTGAAGCCATGTGCACATACCCTTATGCTGAGCTGCAAAGCAGCTTATCTGAGTGGGTTCTATGGAGGCAGGACTTTCTATAGTGTCCCGTCAATGGGCCTGGGGAGAAGTCTGGTGTG
>NW_016890977.1:0-718 GCF_001698545.2 Rhinopithecus bieti | reverse complement strand
AATTTTGTGCCTTGTTATAGTTAGGAAATGTTGTGAGCCCCGAAACCAAATTAATTATATCTCTTCATCATTATGATTATTTCCTTTAGTATAAAATGTTTAATAATAAATATACTATTCTAAATATATTGTTAAAAGTTTTATTTTAGGGCCTGGTGTGGTCGCTCACGCCTGTAATCTCAGCTCTTTGATGGGGCCGAGGCGGGAGGATCACCTGAGGTCAAGAGTTTGAGACCAGCCTGATTAACATGGTGAAACCCTGTCTCTACTAAGAAAGTACAAAATTAGCCAGGCATAGTGGCGAGTGCCTGTGATCCCTGCTACTCGGGAGGCTGAGGCAGGAGAGTCGCTTGGACTTGGGAGGCGGAGGTTGCAGTGAGCTAAGATTGCGCCATTGCACTCCAGCCTGGGTGGCAGAACAAGACTCCGTCTCAAAGAAAAAAAGTTTTGCTTTTAGCTATTCATACTTTCTGTGTAAGTGGAAAGGTTTTGGAGAAGGATAAACTGTGGAGTTGTTTCAACTGTGGTTGGCCCAGATTAGCTACTACAAATAAGTGAATTACAGATACTTAAATATGATATCACTTAGTATTATTAACAGTTTGTCTGAAATTAGAAAAAAAGGAAAATCAGAAAATACTTTTGAATATTTGTATTTGACTCCCTTTTCAAATACTGTCTTTAAGGCCCTTATTTTCCCTAAGGTGGAAGAATAAGA
>NW_016890976.1:0-594 GCF_001698545.2 Rhinopithecus bieti | reverse complement strand
GACGCGGATGCGGATGCTGATGCTGATGCTGATGCTGATGCCGATGCCGATGCCGATGCTGACGCTGACGCGGATGCCGATGCTGATGCGGACGCCGACGCGGATGCTGACGCCGATGCCGATGCCGACGCGGATGCAGATGCTGACGCTGATGCCGACGCGGATGCAGATGCAGACGCTGACGCCGATGCTGACGCAGACGCTGACGCCGATGCTGATGCCGACGCGGACGCCGATGCTGATGCTGATGCTGATGCCGACGCTGACGCCGATGCCGACGCCGATGCCGACGCTGACGCCGATGCCGACGCTGACGCCGATGCCGATGCCGATGCTGACGCAGACGCTGATGCTGATGCGGATGCCGATGCTGACGCAGATGCTGACGCAGATGCCGACGCGGATGCAGATGCAGATGCAGACGCTGATGCTGATGCGGATGCGGATGCGGATGCGGACGCCGACGCTGATGCCGATGCCGATGCCGATGCCGATGCGGATGCCGACGCAGACGCAGACGCTGACGCGGATGCCGATGCCGATGCCGACGCTGATGCTGATGCCGATGCTGATGCTGACGCCGACGCTGATGCC
>NW_016890975.1:0-200 GCF_001698545.2 Rhinopithecus bieti | reverse complement strand
TTTTAGGATCCTCACCTCCATTGAGTAGAATTAAGTACTAGTGGTTCCCTAAGATTTATAAAATATATAATACTGAAACGCTTTGATAGATAATTGTTTACCCTACAAAGATATTTTCTTGTCTGCTTTAATGAAGGAATGGCCCAGCAAATATTAAAAAACAGTTTATTGTAAACAATATGAATCTACTTGAATAAATT
>NW_016890974.1:0-201 GCF_001698545.2 Rhinopithecus bieti | reverse complement strand
ATGTGTGTATGTATATATATGTATGTATATATGTGTGTGTGTGTATGTGGGTGTGTGTATGTGTATGTGTGTGTATGTCTGTGTGTGTATATATATGTGTGTGTATGTATATGTGTGTGTGTGTGTATGTGTGTGTGTGTATGTATATGTGTGTGTGTGTATGTGTGTGTGTATATATATGTGTGTGTGTATGTATATATG
>NW_016890973.1:0-200 GCF_001698545.2 Rhinopithecus bieti | reverse complement strand
AGGAAGGAAGGAAGGAAGGAAGGAAGGAAGGAAAGATCACTTCTGTACTGCATGACATATAAAAGAATGTTCAGGCTGGGTGCGGTGGCTCACGCCTGGAATCCCAGCACTTTAGGAGGCTGAGGTGGGTGGATCACCTGAGGTGAGGAATTCAAAACCAACTTGGCCAGCATGTTGAAACCCTGTCTCTACCAAAAATA
>NW_016890972.1:0-721 GCF_001698545.2 Rhinopithecus bieti | reverse complement strand
CAACAAGTTGTGCTTTATTAAGTCCTGGTTGATTGCTGGCTTTAAGTGTCTTTTGTATCTCCTAAGTGTATTTACTTGTAATTGGTATAAATCAACCTCTGGGGTATCAATATCTTGAACAGGTGAATCACCTCCATCATCATCACTCCCTTTTCTCTTTCTTCTGTTTCGAATACTCGGAATTAAGTTTTATGATAATCACATATGTAAAGATGCCTGCGCTCATATCCAGCTCGATCTTCACTTTCTGGGATATGCTCCTCTGGATCCTCTTGCTGAAGCTGGCGTTGCCTGCCGCCCGGCCGCACTGCTCACCATCCTCCGCAGGCAGCACAGTTGTCCAGAGCCTGGCCTGGCCGCCCCGGGGCCCAGCCGCTGAGACCGCCCCTGTGCCCGGCCCCTCAGCCCCGATTTCCCGGCTGAGGCGGCAGCAAGCACGGCGGCCACTGTGGCTGCCGCCTCCCCACCGCAGCTCACCTCATCAGGCGTGAAGCCGTTCATGTCTCCGAGCTCCGGGGTACCGGCGCTGAGAGAAATCCCCACTCCCCTGGCCGCTCCCTCGGCGGCAGTTCACTCTGCACACCAAGTTAGCGGCATGGCAGAACACCAACTGGGTCTGCTGCTCCTGGCGCCGAAACAGTGGACAGTGCTGAGGGCCAGGACGCAGAGTCGAGCGTCTCCTGGAGCGGGGAGCCAGCTCACTGTCACATGGGGACTTAAG
>NW_016890971.1:0-210 GCF_001698545.2 Rhinopithecus bieti | reverse complement strand
AAAAGCAGAATTTTGGTATTAAATATCCATATGACTTATCATAAATTAATAATGTGTTTTCGTTAACTTTTATGATTTGATTTTAGAGCAGTTCCCTGAGGTATGAGACAAGATAGATAGATAGATAGATAGATAGATAGATAGATAGATAGATAGAGATAGATAAATAGATATAGATAGATAGATAGAGATAGATAAATAGATATAGAT
>NW_016890970.1:0-593 GCF_001698545.2 Rhinopithecus bieti | reverse complement strand
CATGTAGTTCTTGTGTCATGGTTTTCAGCTCCATCAAGTCATTTAAGGTCTTCTCTACACTGTTTATTCTAGTTAGCCATTAGTCCATTCTTTTCTCAAGGGTTTTAGCTTCTTTGCAATGGGTTCGAGCATCCTCCTTTAGCTCGGAGAAGTTTGTTATTACCGATCTTCTGAAGCCTTCCTCTCGCAACTCATGAAAGTCATTCTCCATCCAGCTTGGTTCCATTGCTGGTGAGGAGCTGCATTCCTTTGGAGGAGAAGAGGCGCTCTGATTTTAGAATTTTCAGCTTTTCTGCTCTGGTTTCTCCCCATCTTTGTGGTTTTATCTACCTTTGGTCTTTGATGATGGTGACATACAGCTGGGGTTTTGGTGTGGTTGTCCTTTCGTTTGCTAGTTTTCCTTCTAACAGTCAGGACTCTCAGCTGCAGGTCTGTTGGAGTTTGCTGGAGGTCCACTCCAGACCCTGTTTGCCTGGGTATCACCAGCAGAGGCTGCAGAACTGCAAATATTGCAGAACGACAAATGTTGCTGCCTGAACGTTCCTCTGGAAGCATCATCTCAGAGGAGCACCCGGCTGTATAAGGTGTCAGTT
>NW_016890969.1:0-200 GCF_001698545.2 Rhinopithecus bieti | reverse complement strand
GGCGGAGTTTTGCTCTTATTGCCCAGTCTGGAGCGCAATGGTGCGATCTCAGCTCACTGCACCCTCTGCCTCCTGAGTTTAAGCAGTTCTCCTGCCTCAGCCTCCTGAGTAGCCAGGATTACAGGCATGTGCCACCATGCCCAAGTAATTTTGTAGTTTTAGTAGAGACAGGGTTTCACCATATTGGTCAGGCTGATCTC
>NW_016890968.1:0-1259 GCF_001698545.2 Rhinopithecus bieti | reverse complement strand
TTTATTTTAATTTTTCTTCTTTTGAAAAGAATGCTTGAAATTTTTAATCAAAATAATCAGTTTTATGCTTTAAGCTTTTTTCCCCGTAATTCTTGTATCCCCAAAACGTTAGGCTGAATATTGCAGTAAAAAAGCAGAAATGATAAAAGAAGGCTTAAGGTGATTGGGTATATTTGTAGATAATTTAATGTGCCATGACTGATGATATCAGCAAAGTCATATGCAAGGTCATGTAAAGTCATAAAGTATCTCTCTCTTTTTTTTTTTTTTTTTGAGATGGAGTCTCCCTCTGTCGCCCAGGCTGGAGTGCAGTGGCCGGATCTCAGCTCACTGCAAGCTCCGCCTCCCGGGTTCACGCCATTCTCCTGCCTCAGCCTCCCGAGTAGCTGGGACTACAGGCGCCCGCCACCTCGCCCGGCTAGTTTTTTGTATTTTAGTAGAGACGGGGTTTCACCATATTAGCCAGGAGGGTCTCGATCTCCTGACCTCGTGATCCGCCCGTCTCGGCCTCCCAAAGTGCTGGGATTACAGGCTTGAGCCACCGCGCCCAGCCTAAAGTATCTCTTTACATCATTGTTACTTTAAGAACATTAGATTATATATTTTCATTCCTAGAAAATTGTTGCAGTGAATTGCTGATCACAAAACGGAATCCAATTGTCGTACATGAACTTAAGTATACTGATGGTGAAACGGAGGTTTTCTGGATCACCCAGGACCGCGGAGGTCTTGAAGCACTGTTTGTAAGTTCCCGTTATTAGAGAAAGGTAATTTCTAGGACTTTCCCTAAAGCATCAACCTGCTTAAGGGTTAAACACATCACCAGATCCATGATAAATTAAATAATACATTTGACATGTTTGCCTCCCTGTAGGTACTGCAGTGACGATTTATAAATACTTTCTCTTCGTATTTCACTGCCAAGTGGCCAAATATTTCTGGTCCTCTATTAACATGTATTAATAATCAGAAATATTATTACTGATAAGAAATAAACAAACTGAGTAATTATCGACCAACCATCATAGAAAAGGCAAGACAGGCTAACCGCGGTGGCTCACGCCTGTAATCACAGCACTTGGGAGGCCAAGGTGGGTGGATCACTTGAGGCCAGGAGTCAAGAACAGCCTGGCCAACATGGCGAAACCACGTCTCTACTAAATATAAAACATTAGCCGGGCATGGTGGCACACGCCTATAGTCCCAGCTACTTGGGAGGCTGAGGCATGAGAATTGCTTGAACCCAGGAGGTGGAAGCT
>NW_016890967.1:0-721 GCF_001698545.2 Rhinopithecus bieti | reverse complement strand
CAAGTGGGTCCCTGACCCCGAGTAGCCTAACTGGGAGACACTTCCCAGTAAGGGCCAACTGACACCTCATATGGCCAGGTGCCCTTCTGAGATGAAGCTTCCAGAGGAACCATCAGGCAGCAACAATTGCTGTTCCGCAATATTTGTGGTTCTGCAGCCTCCGCTGGTGATACCCAAGCAAATAGGGTCTGGAGTGGACCTCCAGCAAACTCCAACAGAACTGCAGCTGAGGGTCCTGACTGTTAGAAGGAAAACTAACAAACAGAAAGGACATCCACACCAAAACCCCATCTGTAAGTCATCATCATCAAAGACCAAAGGTAGATAAAACCACAAAGGTGGGGAGAAAGCAGAGAAGAAAAGCTGAACATTGTAAAATCAGAGCACCTCTTCTCCTCCAAAGGAATGCAACTCCTCGCCAGCAATGGAACAAAGCTGGATGGAGAATGACTTTGATGAGTTGAGAGAAGAAGGCTTCAGACGATCAGTAATAACAAACTTCTCCAAGCTAAAGCAGGATGTTCGAACCCATTGCAAAGAAGCTAAAACTTTGAAAAAAGATTAGACGAATGGTTAACCAGAATAAACCGCATAGGGAAGACCTTAAATGACTGATGGAGCTGAAAACCATGGCATGAGACCTACATGACACATGCTCAAGCTTTGGTAGCCAATTCGATCAACTGGAAGAAAGGGTATCAGTGATTGAAGATCAGATGCA
>NW_016890966.1:0-201 GCF_001698545.2 Rhinopithecus bieti | reverse complement strand
CTAGCCTGGCCAATATGGTGAAACCCCAACTCTACAAAAATACAAAAATTAGCCAGGCACGATGTCAGGTGCCTGTAATCCCAGCTACTCGGGAGGCTGAGGCGGAGGCGAGAGAATCGCTTGAAACTGGGAGGCGGAGGTTGCAGTGAGCCGAGATCCTACCACTACACTCCAGCCTGGGCAATAGAGTGAGACTGTCTC
>NW_016890965.1:0-214 GCF_001698545.2 Rhinopithecus bieti | reverse complement strand
CATGGGCTCTTCTCAGTAGAGCTTCCAATCTGCTTGTTGATTTAATGGCTTAATTCCAAGTGGTTGGAAATGTAAGCCCTAATGCAAGGATAATGGGCAGAAAATTGTAGGGGCGGTGTTCCTTCCCATATTTGCCAGTCATAGCTCTCACTGTGTAGTCCAAATGGCACAGCCAATTTGTCCAAAACTGATAAATTATATGCAAAACCAACCA
>NW_016890963.1:0-2133 GCF_001698545.2 Rhinopithecus bieti | reverse complement strand
TTAGGATTATTTTTCTCTTTCTTGGAAGAATGTCATTGGTATTCTGATAGAGATTGCATTGAATCTGTAGACTGTTTTGGATAGTATGAACATTTTGACAATATTAACTCTTCCAATCTATGAACATGAAATATCATTCCATTTTTTGGTGTCCTCTTCAATTTCTTGCATCCATGTTTTATAGTTTTCTCTGTAGAGATTTTTTTTTTTTTAGGTGGAATTTCACTCTTGTCACCCAGGCTGGAGTGCATTGGTGTGATCTCGGCTCACTGCAACCT
This sequence comes from Rhinopithecus bieti, assembly GCF_001698545.2. Lineage (NCBI taxonomy): Eukaryota > Metazoa > Chordata > Mammalia > Primates > Cercopithecidae > Rhinopithecus > Rhinopithecus bieti. The sequence goes on along the minus strand of NW_016890963.1, from coordinate 1,855 downwards.
CCACCTCCCGGGTTCAAGCAATTCTCCTGCCTCATCCTCCAGAGTAGCTGGGACTACAGGTGCCCGCCACCATGCCTGGTTAATTACTGTATTTTAGTAAAGACAGGGTTTCACCATTTTGGCCAAGATATTCTCAATCTCCTGACCTTGTGATCCACCCACTTCAGCCTCCCAAAGTGCTGGGATTACAGGCGCGAGCCACCATGCCTGGCCCATTGTAGAGAAGTTTTGCATCTTGTGGTTAAGTTTATTCCTAGGTATTTTATTTTATATGTGGCTATTATAAATACCATTACTTTCTTGATTTCTTTTCAGATTGTTTGCTGTTGGCATATAGATATGCTACCAATTTTGTAAGTTTTTTTGTATGCTGCAACGTTACTGAATTTGTTTATCAATCCTAATAGTTTTCTGGTGGAGTCTTTAGGTTTTCCAAATAAAGATAATAACATCTGCAAAGAAGGGTAATTTGACTTCTTCCTTTTCAATTTGTGTGTGCTTTATTGCTTTCTCTTGCCTGATTACTTTAACTAGAACTTCCAGCAATATGTTGAACAACAGTGGTGAAAATGGGCCTCCTTGTCATGTTCCAGATCTATGAGGAAAGGCTTTTTTTATTATTATTCTTGATCTTTGGGAGTTCGATTATTTAATGACTCTCAGGTAGTGTTCTTTGGGTTAAATCTGCTTGATGTTCCATAACCTTCTTCTACCTGAATATTGATATCTACTATAGGTTTGCAAAGCTGTTACTATTCCTTTGAATAAACTTCATACCCTAATCTTTCTCGCTCCACTTCCTCTTTAAAACCAGTAACTCTTAGACTTGCCCTTTTGAGGCTATTTTGCAGATTTTGTAGACTGGAGCTGTTCCTATTCGGCCATCTTGCTCCGCCCCCCCACAATAAAGATTTATTTCTCATTCACATCAAAATATAACATAGATTGGACAGCTCTCAGTGGAGGCTAATTTCCATGCGATTATCTAGGGATCCAGATTTCTTCCATCTAGTGATGCTACAGTCTTCAACATAGAGTGAGCCCTCTGTAAAGGTAGGTTCTGCATTCACAGATTCAACCAACCACAGACAGAAAATATTCAGAAAAAAAAATGAAAATAACAATACAACAGTAAAATACAAATAGAAGAAAACAACACAGTATAACAACTATTTACATAGCATTCACATTGTATTAGGTATTAAAAGCAATCTCAATATGATTTGAAGTATTGGGAGGATGTGTGTAGGTTATATGCAAATACTATACCATTCTATGTCACAGACTTGAGCATCCATGAATTTTGGTATCTGCAGAGGTCCTGGAATCCATCCCTGTAAATACTGAGGGATAGCTATATAGTATGCACAATCTCTAAAGAAGGGAACAAGAGAGCATGGACAGTGGTGTAAGGGATTCTATAGCCAGGCTTAGAAATGGCACACTCTCACTTGTGCTCACACTCCGTCCAACCCGACCATAAGCAGGGCTAAGAAATGTAGTCTTTCTGTGTATCCAGGAAGAGAAAACAGGATTGGTGAATATCCAGTCCATCTTTGCCACATGCTCTTCCACAGCTTACCACCTTTTACAACAATGAATACCAATAAGAAATCAACAAACCCCAAAATATTGTGCTCACTTTCTCTCCCTACTCTTATACCTTACCTTAGCCATCCTCAATCCCAGTTAGAGTTGAGGGCTTTAAATCAATGGTGTCTTGGTTAAATATTGTTTAAGAAGCAAGGAGATACCTAAAATTCTGAAAACATAACCAACCCAGGTCAGCTCCCTCATCAAAACCCTCTAATAGCTTCTCATCACGTGTCACAGACATACAAGGTTTTCCACATGC
>NW_016890962.1:0-2128 GCF_001698545.2 Rhinopithecus bieti | reverse complement strand
CCATTATTAAAGATAATGTATGTTCATTGCAGAAAATGTGGGAATATGTAAAATTTAAAGACAAAGAAAATATATAGTCTCAACATCCAGAAGCAACCACCTTTACATTTTGCTTTTTTCTTCTATCTTGTATTTCTATGCATATTTTACATTGCTCATACTATTTTATATACAAAGTTGTATATACTACTTTTCCATTTAAATTTATAAGCATTTTACATTAACGAATATCTTGGTAAGTCTCCTTTTAAATGATTGTATATTATTTGAACATAAGAATGTATGATAATTCACTTCATCCATCCTTTAAATTAGAAGTTGAATTTGTTTCTATCTTTTTTTTTTAGCTACCATAAATAATGCTGTTGTAAACATTTTCTACATATAGTACATATACTCTATGTAGAAAATCAGTACAACTTTTCCCTAGAAGAGATTCAGAAAGTAAATGAAATGAGAATTTTTTACTACTTACCAGATGCAAAGCATGATTAATTTGGGTCAAGTCAGTGCATAAAACCTGTAATCAATGATTTGAATATAGTATATTTACATTCTTTGAACAAATATTTTAATATTCATTATAGCCAAAGCCTGATGGTACAAAGATGGACTTTACCCCAAAGGAATGTACTGTCCAGTATGAAAAGAGAAACACAATAAATTAACTGTTAGGTTGAGCCATATGACATTGTTGTTTGACCTATGAAAATATTTATTTCATGTGATTCAATTTAAAATAATATAGGATGATAAGGGTTAATATTGAAGCAAGTACATGGTGGCTTGAGAACACAGATAAGTAAGTAATTAGATCTTCCGAAGAGAGATAACACAGATTATTGCTGCTTATTCAGCAGAAATAAATTTAAATGAGGGAACTTTTATATCTGTGTAGGTGTGTATTAGAAAGCTGCTGGGTCAGGCTCATGCATCAGATTTATGGTATTCTGTAACATTGCAGCACAGGAACACTTCACCTCTCTGAAATTCCACTCTTCCAGCCACTGTACCTACCTGGAAATGCTATCTATCTCTTCAAAATATGGCGGTAAACCTGAAAGTAAGCAAAACAAAATATCCCTCAATAGGCAAAAGGAATGTGATCAAGTCCTTAAACAGCAGCATGTGGACTTTTATCAAAAGAGAGTCTTCCAAGTACCTTACTCAAAACCTATTTATTATGTTAGACATAGTTCTGTCAAATTGGATTTCCTATTTTTTTCACCCTCCAGCAAATGGGAAACAGCATACATACCAGGATTGAGAGGTAGACAGACATTTTAAGACCCACTGGAAGCACTAAGACGTGATAGTTAATATCTTGACTCTAGTGGAAGAGATGAACTAATTATCAAAGCAGATAACATCTTAAAAAACAAAAGCAGAATACAGAACTGTTTATAATTGCTCTCAACTATGTAAAAAAAAGAAATAAATATATATATATATATGTATATGTATATGTAGCTGCTCATTAAAAAATTGGAGTGAAATACACCAAAATAGTAATAGTCTTCGTGGCTATACCATGGTATATGAGTGATTTGTACTTCCTTCACATTTTTTATAATATTCTTCAGTGACTCTGTGCTGATTATATCATTAGAATAAATAAAATAATAATTAAATAAAATTTGTAAATGAAAAGATCTTTGAGCATAGAACAGTTTTGGTCTATTTAGAGAAGAAACAAATAGACACACCTCAAATATGCCCTACAGACCTTGTAGTTATAGCACAGCACAGTATTTGATGTTTATGATAATTATGTGAATTAGCAAAATGTGAATTAGCAAAATGTATTTTCAATACATTATCCTTATGGAGGCAGCGAAGTGTGCAATATATCTTCAAAATATTTCTATACAAAATGGCTAAGATAAAATTGTTGCTATTTAAGACGTATAAACTCTCTGCTATCCAGATCAACTCATTGTGTGAGGTTTCTGGATAGCTGAGATCCTATTTTAGGTTTTCTATTTTAAAATGAAATTACTACTGAAAATGAAATGAAATTACTCAACAGCTATTTGTCCTATTAAATTATGCAATATTATTATATCTAAGCTTCCTGTTCTTAGCATCCAGAGCTATTTATTGAGGCATTATTCCCAGATGGCCATGG
>NW_016890961.1:0-590 GCF_001698545.2 Rhinopithecus bieti | reverse complement strand
CACTGCATGTTCTCACTCATAGATTGGAACTGAACAATGAGAACACTTGGACATACGAAGGGGAACATCACACACCAGGGCCTGTTGTGGGGTGGGGCGGGGAGAGGGATAGCATTAGGAGGTATTCCTAATGCAAATGATGAGTTAATGTGTGCAGCACACCAACATTGCACATGTATGTATATGTAATAAACCTGCATGTTGTGCACATGCACCCTAGAACTGAAAGTATAATAATAATAAAATAAAACAAAAGGAAGTATGCATTCTAAATTTGGCAATCAGGAAAAAATGTGAATCTTAGATGATTCAAATTTAATCCATGTTTACTGACTGCTATAGATCAACCGGATGATATGCTAAAGTCTTATACCCTAAATCTTACTTAATATTTATAGTGCCTTTTGTTGTAGATTCTTATGTTTCAATTTTATAGATCAACATTAAGTCCAGAAAAAAAAACAAAGCTGCTAATAGCCAAATCATTTTAATAAAGTTTTCTAATACTGATTAGCAATATTTACTTATTAAAAAATTCTATCGAATGCCTGCTGTGGTCACAACTGTTGAATTATTTTATTTTTTACATT
>NW_016890960.1:0-2746 GCF_001698545.2 Rhinopithecus bieti | reverse complement strand
TTTTATTAGAAATCGTATGTTAAATAAAATAATTTCTATACCTTTCTTGATGCCAGTCTTATACTCCTCCCATTCAGCATCTGGGGTGGAGCCAAAGAAATTTCCTACACACAACAGCAGCTAAAATGAGTTTTTTAAACAGATATATGAGATTTTAAAATATCAAACAGTACATAATTGATAGTAATATTTAACTAGTTATTCAATAGTTTCAAATCAGTGTATTCTTAATTAATTTGCAGATTTCAATATACAATTCTTTAGCAGCAACTGTTAATTCTATGAATTATTAAGTTTTGGCTTTTGGCTGTCAAATTCATGTTACAGTCAAGGAACTAAACTTTTAAAAGATGTTAGAATTCAAAGACTCCTCAAATTCCCAGTCCCACTCTGACACTCATGGCTCTCTCCACATATCCTTCCCTGGAATATACAGTCACATAGAAATAGATCTCTAAAGATCCCCATGTGAAACAAACAAAAAAAAAACTTAAAATATTAGAAACTCTGAGAAATACGGGGCATAAAAAACACATTTCCTGACTGTTGTCTTTACTCAACCTTTAACCCAATGAACAAATTATCCTCATACTTGGAATACTCTCTTCTGTGCTCTTAAGAGTTTACAGTCCAGTTGGCAACCATACACAACATTCATATAGAGCTTTTAAGCCTGTGATGCATTGGTATATATGTTACCTGACTTAATCCTCACCACATTCATGAAATAGATCTGTGCTTCCCAAACCCAGGGGTCAGAATCACTTAGGGAAGTGTTGCTAGTCTGTTTTCAGTTTTTTGTACAGTGATAAAGTAACAAGATTCAAAGTCAAAAAATATAAAGATCAATAGTAAATAGTAAATAGGTCTCCCTCCCCTAACCACTCAGTAGCTACTAAGTTCCTATGCTCATGAAGGGAACTCAATTTAACAAAATGGTATATGTTCAATCAAGACCTAAAGGAGTGCAAACTTTATTTTACGTGTGACTACAAAGGTAAAATTAAATTCAGTAAAACAAACATCTTACATCAAAGTTTCCACTTTTCTTCTGAATTGCTCGAACTCTATTGAACAAAATATCAAACTTTCCTTCAACATCTCCACAAGCCAAGCTGCAAACAAACAGATAAACATTATAGCAATTCAGGAAACAAATGGGCCTGCCAGATTTGGTATATACTAGTCTTTTGGATTAGATAGATACATGATCTAGTCTCTCTGTAGTTACCTTGCAAGGTTCAGGGCATATAAACCACTGGGCAGATCCACTGAGGGTCTCACCAACACCTCCCACTCGCGATATCTAAAATTTAGCTTATCATTTACTCCACGATTGAGCCAGCTTCTTCTCCTCATTCCTAAGTTTTGTGGACATGTCTATGGCTGACACGCTCAACAAGAGTCAAAATATCCCATCCAGTCACCAAGTCCCATCAATCCCTTTTCCAGACATCTCACATTCATTCTATCCTTTTATTTTGACTCCTCCTATCTTAGTACAGGGCTTCATTCATTTGATAAACAGACTCTGGACAGCTACAATACGCTAAGTACAATATGCCAAGTATACTATGAACATGTTAGCAGTACAAGGTGGAGGAAGACTCAGTTTAAGACTCAAAGAGTTTATAATCAGGGAAAGGAAAACACTCTAATCGTTATAAATTTGTAAGAAAAGTGCTATAACAGGAGGTACAGGTGTTATGGGGCAGGAAGTAGAAAATGGCAAGAGCTGACATCAGTAAGGTAAACTGGCCCTAGGTTATGAAGGGACTTTTACTATCATCTCATTTCTGAGTTTTCTAATTCTGATTTATATGGTTTTCCATGGCTTATATCATTTTCTTAATGTCTTTTAATTCATCTTGAAATATTAAAATTTAATTGTTTTGTGAGTGTGTCTTTCTGGCGTGCTTTTATTGTCCACCTCGCCAAACTTTTTTCTTTTTTTTTTGAGACAGGGTCTCACTCTGTCACCCAGGCTAACGTGCAGTGGCACGACCTTGGCTCACTGCAACCTCCACTCCACTCCACCCCACCCCTTCTTATGGCAGAGGAAGAATCAGAGAAAATACAATGAATCTAGTGTTAGATTCCAAGCAGAAAATACACTTATGTTTCCTCTAATGCCTTCTCTTCTTCCTATCCATCCTACATAAAGTCGTCAGCTTAATGTCCTTTTCTCAAAACATTAAGAGGTTTCCCACTGCCTACAGAACCACAGCTTTCCACAGGCCTTGACCTGTCATCTTTCTAATGCTTTCTGCAAGTTTTCTTTTTTTTTTTTTTTTTTTTTTTTTTTTTTTTTTTTGAGACGGAGTCTCGCTCTGTCGCCCGGGCTGGAGTGCAGTGGCCGGATCTCAGCTCACTGCAAGCTCCGCCTCCCGGTTTTACGCCATTCTCCTGCCTCAGCCTCCCGAGTAGCTGGGACTACAGGCGCCCGCCACCTCGCCCGGCTAGGTTTTTTTTTGTATTTTTTAGTAGAGACGGGGTTTCACAGTGTTAGCCAGGATGGTCTCGATCTCCTGACCTCGTGATCCGCCCGTCTCGGCCTCCCAAAGTGCTGGGATTACAGGCTTGAGCCACCGCGCCCGGCCAAGTTTTCTTAACTGAAACCTTACTTACTGGCAATTTGATTACTCTCTGCCTCTGTCATTCCCTAGGGTAGTTCCACCCTACCCATCCTGAATCTAAGCTTTTCCCATCCTTCAAGGTTTAGCACATTTCTGAAGCCTTGCTGGCT
>NW_016890959.1:0-214 GCF_001698545.2 Rhinopithecus bieti | reverse complement strand
TGAGAAAAGGAAGAGAATATTCCAAAGAAGCCTCAACAAAGTCCCACAGGTAGTAAACAGAGCTACAGACAAGAACAGCCATAAACAAATGGTCCCATGCCAGAATGGGAGAATGAGATGAGGGAGAAAGAACTGGGAGTTTGGGAGGGAAGGAGAAAAGAAACTGGATTCTGTGGGGAAAGACTAAGGGGTGGGAATGCAAGGCAAAGCCAGC
>NW_016890958.1:0-342 GCF_001698545.2 Rhinopithecus bieti | reverse complement strand
TGGGAGTGCAGGTGCCGGTTTCCGTCCCAGATGGAGGTTAGAGAGCCTTTGAGGAATGGCCTTTTGGTCCCCCGTTTTGAAGACTGTAATAGAATTCTGGTGTTTTAAAATGCTTTTCAGTTCTTTGTATTCATGTTGCATGTGAGTTCTGTTTCCTGTTACATGTTGGAAAAGGACTTAGGAGAGGCAGGCCAGTGTGGTGTTTGGTGCAGATCGCCACTTGGCTGAAAAGAGTCTTCTTACTGCTCTTAGAGTCACTGTGTTTGCGATTGAGAATCCAGGTTCCAGGGCTCCGGTGGTGGCCACTTCTCAGTGTCTCAGTGGCAGGAAGGGACCGGGGCT
>NW_016890957.1:0-594 GCF_001698545.2 Rhinopithecus bieti | reverse complement strand
AAAAGGTGGTTGACCTGGAAAGACATTGGCTGTTAAAAATCAGCTCCCAAGCTCTCTGGGAGCCACTGTTCTTTGTGCAAGACCTCCCGGATGAAGGAAGGAGCCAGGCAAGGGCTTTGTCCTGCTCATTCCTCATCATGATTTTGACCAGAGATTTCAAGCCCTTCTGAGCTCATCGCAGTTACAGAGAATGCAGGGCTGGGGAACTTCCCCAGGGCCCTGCTTGGACCATCTCTGGTGACAGTGGGAACTTCCCATGGATGAGCAACTGTGAGTCAGGAACTGCACTGAGGTCGACATTCCTAACCCTAACCCTAACCCTAACCCTCACCCTAACCCTAACCCTAACCCTGAACCGGGAATGGGCAACTGAGAGTCAGCCACTGACAACGGGGTTGACATTCCTAACTCTAACTCTAACTCTAACTCTAATCTTCACCCTAACCCTAACCCTGAACTGGGGATGGGCAACTGAGAGTCTGCCACTGACAATGGGGCTGACATTCCTAACTCTAACTCTAATCTTCACCCTAACCCTAACCCTAGCCCTGAACCGGGGATGGGAAACTGAGAGTCTGCCACTGACAATGGGGT
>NW_016890956.1:0-567 GCF_001698545.2 Rhinopithecus bieti | reverse complement strand
ACTAAGAAGACTAAAGAGAAGATGTTTGTTATTTGTGTCAAGTAACCCTGCTCACAAGAATACTACCATAAAGACTCACACACATTCACCAGATGAACTCTGAGAGATCAGAACCATAAACTGATACGGGTATAGTTTCCCAATTTAAAGATAACACAGCTCCATATTCAACCGCTACCATCATCTAAGTTCACTGATCATTTAATAAACTTATCAGAGAAGCAGGAAAATGATTTGTAAATGTTTTATTCCCCTAGATCACAATATCAAAGATAATTTTGCAGTTAACTTCATCAAGAATCCTGCAATGTTTGACAAAATCTGTTTTCAAAGCCAGCCTTGAGCAAGATCAACCAAGATAGATTCAAGTTACTAATAGATTGGCTTTCGCCGGGCGCGGTGGCTCAAGCCTGTAATCCCAGCACTTTGGGAGGCCGAGACGGGTGGATCACGAGGTCAGGAGATCGAGACCATCCTGGCTAACATGGTGAGACCTCGTCTCTACTAAAAAATACAAGGTGGCGGGCGCCTGTAGTCCCAGCTACTCGGGAGTCTGAGGCAGGAGAA
>NW_016890955.1:0-235 GCF_001698545.2 Rhinopithecus bieti | reverse complement strand
GGTGGCTCACGCCTGTAATCCCAGCACTTTGGGAGGCTGAGGCGGGCAGATCACCTGAGGTCAGGAGTTCAAGATCAGCTTCAACATGGAGAAACCTCATCTCTATTAAAATACAAAATTAGCTGGGCGTGGTGGTGCATGCCTGTAATCCCAGCTACTCAGGAGGCTGAGGCAGGAGAATCGCTTGAACCTGGGAGGCGGAGGTTGCGGTGAGCTGAGATCACGCCATTGCACT
>NW_016890954.1:0-235 GCF_001698545.2 Rhinopithecus bieti | reverse complement strand
TTTAATATTTATTTTCTCCTATTTCATTTCTTTTTTATTTTTTTATTTTTGAGACGGAGTCTCGCTCTGTCGCCCGGGCTGGAGTGCAGTGGCCGGATCTCAGCTCACTGCAAGCTCCGCCTCCTGGGTTTACGCCATACTCCTGCCTCAGCCTCCGGAGTAGCTGGGACTACAGGCGCCCGCCACCTCGCCCGGCTAGATTTTTTTGTATTTTTTTAGTAGAGACGGGGTTTCA
>NW_016890953.1:0-1766 GCF_001698545.2 Rhinopithecus bieti | reverse complement strand
CATAGCTCCCTGCAGCCCTGAGTTCCTTGGCTCAAGCAATCCTTCACCTCACCTCCCAAGTACCTGGACTATAGGCGTGCACCACCAAGCCCAGCAAGTTTTAATTTTCTTGTGCAGACATAGACATGGGGTGTCTCATTATGTTGCTCAGGCTGGTTGTGAACTCCGGGCCTCAAGCCATACTCCCGCCTTGGCCCCCCAAAGTGCTGGGATTAATGGCATGAGCCACCTTGCCCGACCCATTCATCCTCTTTTTTTTTTTTTTTTTTTTTTTTTTTTTTTTTTTTTTTTTTTTTTGAGACATAGTCTTGCTCTGTTGCCCAGGCTGGAGTGCAACCTCCACCTCTTGGATTCAGGCTCACTGCCACCTCGGCATCCCAGGTTGAAGCAATTCTCTTGTCTCAGCCTCCTGAGTAGCTAGGAGTACAGGCGTGTGCCACTATGCCCGGCTGATTTTTTGTTTTTTTGGTAGAGATGGGGTTTTGCTATATTGGCCAGGCTGCTCTCAAACTCCTGACTTCAAGTGATCCTCCCACCTTGGCCTCCCAAAGTGCGAGTGTTACAGGCGTGAGCCACCACAGCTAGTCCACTCAGTCTCTTGAATGTCTCTTGTACCCACTCATTTCCCCGTTCCCATGGCCCTCCCTTGGTCCAGCTGGTCCTCTCCCACCTGGGTCCCTCCAGGCTCCTACCTTTGCTCCTCTGGTCCACCCTCCACGTGGCAGTGGTAAAGATCTTTCTAAATATGACCATGGACTCTGAAGCTTTAAACCCTCCCCTGACTCCCTAGGTGAAGTTGTGGCTTTGCCTTCCAGGTCTGGAAAAGGGAGCCTTTCTGACCACAAAGACAAGATTTTCATCTGTTATACCAGCTGCTAACACCCTCTGCTTCCCTCTCCCACTCTCTCTCTGTTGGTCCTTTTCTTTGACTGGAGCATGTGTTTGTCTAATGTCCGTCTCCCTTGCGGGACTATGAGCTGCCCGAGGAATGGGACCCTCTCTCTGTTGTTCCCCTCACATAAATAATAGTAATAATAACAGAAAATATGTAGATAGTGCTTTCTATGTATCTCGTAATGTTTTGAGTGCTATGTGTGCATTTTTTATATATACATTACATATCTAAAACTTTGTATTCTGAAAATTTTCAAACATGCGAAAATTAAGAGAATAGTGAAATGACTGTCCATGTACTTACCCATCACTTCGCTTTAAAACTAAGCCACATTCTCCCAATCTTGTTTGATGTCTACCCCACGTATCTCTCCTATCTGAATGTTTTAAAGGAAGCCTTTTTTCGTTTGTTTGTTTTCTTGAGATGGAGTTTCGCTCTGTCATTCAGGCTAGAGTGCAGTGGTGAGGTTTCACCTCACTACAAGCTCCACCTCCTGAGTTCACTCGATTCTCCTGCCTCAGCTTCCCGAGTAGCTGGGACTACAGGTGCCCGCCACCACAACTGGCTAATTTTTTGTATTTTAGTAGAGACAGGGTTTCACTGTGTTAGCCAGGATGGTCTCAATCTTCTGACCTCGTGATCCACCCGCCTTGGCCTCCCAAAGTGCTGGGATTACAAGCATGAGCCACCGCGTCCGGCCTACCCTTTTCATTTTATCTGAATTTTACGTGTGTTATTAACTCAGTTATACTTCTATAGCCAGGCGCTACTATTTTCTGCAATTTGCACATCAGGAAACTGAGCCATAAAGCGGTGAAGTAACTTGCTCAGAGTCACAGAATTTGGAAACAGCAGAAACGGACTTCAAGCT
>NW_016890952.1:0-235 GCF_001698545.2 Rhinopithecus bieti | reverse complement strand
GGCTCTGTTGCCCAAGCTGGAGTGCAGTGGCCGGATCTCAGCTCACTGCAAGCTCCGCCTCCCGGGTTTACGCCATTCTCCTGCCTCAGCCTCCCGAGTAGCTGGGACTACAGGCGCCCGCCACCTCGCCCAGCTAGTTTTTTGTACTTTTAGTAGAGACGGGGTTTCACCGTGTTAGCCAGGATGGTCTCGATCTCCTGACCTCGTGATCCACCCGCCTCGGCCTCCCAAAGTG
>NW_016890951.1:0-591 GCF_001698545.2 Rhinopithecus bieti | reverse complement strand
TTTTGAATTCTTTTCTGGAAATTCAGGGATTTCTTCTTGGTTTGGATCCATTGCTGGTGAGGTAGTGTGATCTTTTGGGGTGTTAAAGAACCTTGTTTTGTCATATTACTAGAATTGCTTTCCTGGTTCCTTCTCATTTGGGTAGACTATGTCAGAGGAAAATCTTGGGCTCAAGGGCTGCTGTTCAGGTTCTTTTGTCCTATGAGTTGATCCCTTGATATGGTGCTCTTCCCCTTCCCCTAGGAATGGAGCTTCCTGAGACCTGAAATGCAGTGATTGTTATTATTCTTCTGGGTCTAGCCACTTAATGGAGCTACCTGGTTGCAGGTTGGTACTGGGGAGTATCTGCACAGAGTCCTGTGATGTGATTCGTCTTCAGGTCTCTGAGCCATAGATACCAGTACCCACTCTGGTGGAGGTAGCAGGAGAATAAAGTGGACTCTGTGAGGGTCCTTGGTTGTAGTTTTGTTTAGTGCATTAGTTTTCTGAAATGCTGGTTGTGCTAGCAGTGAAGGTGTCTCATGAACAGACTCAGGACCTCTGGTTAGCCAAGATGTTACAGGCGGTGAAATTACCTATTATTTTCTCCTT
>NW_016890950.1:0-236 GCF_001698545.2 Rhinopithecus bieti | reverse complement strand
TTCCTTTCCTAAGAAAAGCATTGCATTTTGAAGACAAACCATTCCCCAGAGTAGTGACAAAAAATAACGTTAAAAAAACTTTAAAGGTGAGTCACTTACATCACCTTGATGAAGTAAAAAAATAAAAAAGCAGTTGGCACTAAGATAGCTAATTCCAAATATCTGTGTCTAAACAATTTTAAAACTGTTTATTTATTTTGTAAGAATGTACCCCTCCCTAGTCCAAAGTAACTATG
>NW_016890949.1:0-236 GCF_001698545.2 Rhinopithecus bieti | reverse complement strand
AAACCCATAGCAAGGAAACTAAAAACCTTGAAAAAAGATTAGATGAATGGCTAACTAGAATAAAGAGTGTAGAGAAGATCTTAAATTACCTGATGGAGCTGAAAACCATGGCACAAGAACTTCATGACGCATGCAGAAGCTTCAGTAGCTGATTCTAACAGAAGAAAGGGTATCAGTGATTGAAGATCAAATTAATGAAATAAAGTGAGAAGACAGAGTTACAGAAAAAAAGAGTA
>NW_016890948.1:0-200 GCF_001698545.2 Rhinopithecus bieti | reverse complement strand
CTGGAGTGGCCGGAGTGGCTGGAGTGCAGTGGCTCAGTCTCAGCTCACTGCAAGCTCCATCTCCCAGGTTCACGCCATTCTCCTGCCTCAGCCTCCCAAGTAGCTGGGACTACAGGTTCCCGCTACCACGCCTGGCTAATTTTTTGTGTTTTAGTAGAGTCAAGGTTTCACTGTGTCAGCCAGGATGGTCTCAATCTCCT
>NW_016890947.1:0-201 GCF_001698545.2 Rhinopithecus bieti | reverse complement strand
AATTAGCCAGGCATGGTTGTGTACACCTGTAGTGCTAGCTACTAGGGAGGCTGAGACAGAAGGATCATTTGAGTCCAGGAATTTGCAGTGAGCTATGATCGCACATCTACTCTCCAGGTTGGGCAACAGGGCAAGACCCTAACTCTTAGCACTTTGGGAGGCCGAGGTGGGTGGATCACCTGAGGTCAGAAGTTCGAGACT
>NW_016890946.1:0-201 GCF_001698545.2 Rhinopithecus bieti | reverse complement strand
TATATTGAGAGCTTCGATGTGCCTATGGACTCCTAGTTTGATATATCTATCTTAGATTATACTTTTGAATGCCAACCCTGTAGTACTATTTCAAATTCAACATATACAATATTAAACTCATCCCTCCCACCCATTCAAATAAGCTTTTTTCCCTGTTCTTTTTTATTTGTGATATTCTTTCTTTTTTTTTTTTTGGATTTG
>NW_016890945.1:0-236 GCF_001698545.2 Rhinopithecus bieti | reverse complement strand
GTATTTTATACCTATATCTATTATATCTATTATATCTATATTTCATAAGTATATCTATTATATATATTATGTCTATATTTTATACCTATATCTATTAAACCTACTGTGTCTATATTTTATACCTATATCTCTTATATCTATTTGGTGTATATTTTATACCGATATCTTTCATATCTATTAGGTCTATATTTTATACCTATATCTATTCATGTCTATTATGTCTATATTTTATACCT
>NW_016890944.1:0-201 GCF_001698545.2 Rhinopithecus bieti | reverse complement strand
ACACTTGCAACTCTCCCTTCTTTTTTTTTTTCTTTTCCTTTTTTTTTTTTTTTTTTTTTTTTTTTTGACACTGTCAACTATCCGTAAGTTTTCATAATCCTTGCATATTTTCATTGATGCTCACACATTTGAGGAGTTGGCCATGTCTTCCAGCTTTTGCAGGTGATCTTTGGTGGTTTGGTATTTAACATTAGAACATAA
>NW_016890943.1:0-843 GCF_001698545.2 Rhinopithecus bieti | reverse complement strand
ATCCATGAGCATGGAATGTTTTCCATTTATTTGTGTCCTCTCTTATTTCCTTGAGCAGTGGTTTGTACTTCTCCTTGAAGAGATCTTTATGTCCCTTGTAAGTTGTATTCCTAGGTATTTTATTCTCTTTGTAGCAATTGTGAATGGGAGTCCACTTATAATTTGACTATTTGTCTATTATTGGTGTATGGGAATACTTCAGTTATTGCACACTGATTTCATATCCTGAGACTTTGCTAAAGTTGCTTATCAGTTTAAGGAGATTTTGGGCTGATACGATGGGATTTTCTAAACATACAATCATGTCATCAGAGACAATTCTACTTCCTGTCTTCCTATTTGAATACCCATTATTTCTTTCTCTTTCCTGATTGCCCTGGCCAGAACTTCCAATACTGTGTTGAATAGGAGTGGTGAGAAAGGGCATCCTTGTCTTGTGCCAGTTTCCAAAGGGAATGTTTCCAGCTTTCACCCATTCAGTATGATATTGGCTGTGGGTTTGTCATAAGTAGCTCTTATTATTTTGAGATACGTTCCATCAATACCTAGGTTTTGAGTGTTTTAGCATGAAGTGGTGTTGAATTTTATCAAAGGCCTTTTCTGCATCTATTTAGATAATCATGTGGTTTTGTCATTGGTTCTGTTTAAGTGATGGGTTACGTTTATTGATTTTGTATTTTGAACCAGGCTTTTATCCCAGGGATGAAGCCAACTTGATCATGGTGGATAAGCTTTTGATGTGCTGCTGGATTCGGTTTGCCAGTATTTTATTGAGGATTTTGCATCAATGTTCATCAGGGATATTGGCCTGAAATATTCTTTTTTTTGTGTGTGTCTCTTCCA
>NW_016890942.1:0-1268 GCF_001698545.2 Rhinopithecus bieti | reverse complement strand
GAAATTTTTTGTATTTTAGTAAAGGTGGGGTTTCACCATGTTGCCCAGGCTGGTCTAGAACTCCTGAGCTCAGGCAATCCACCCACCTCGGTCTCCCCGAGTGCTGGGATTAGAGGCGTGAGCCCCACGCCTGGCCCTCCTGGTCTCTGTTTTGTTCTTGTTCTGCCCAAGGACTGAGTGACCCCACACATACTGCCTTCCTCCTGCTTCCCATGGAAACTTATTGAATCTGTAATAGTAATATTGCCCACCTGCTAAATTCTGCGCCGGGCACTGTGCTGACGTGAATCATCACAGATGGGGTGTGTGGCCGCCATAATGCAATCCAAGGAAGGACACCGAGTTTCCAGGAAGTGAGCTGATGACTCTAATTATGGCACCCTGCTTGTGCCCTGTTAGGAGCATAGGTGGCAAATGCCCAGAGATCTGAAGAGTGGGCACCTTCGTGGACTCTGGGCGCAGTTCTGGAACCTGTACCTACTTCTGTTCTATGTAAGACTCCAGGCTCACCAAACAGGACTCCTTGCATCCGGGCACTGGAACTGGGGTGCCAGGGCCCCAAAGTGCTGCCACGTGAGGTTGCGAATGAGCTTAGCAGGGTTACCATACACCCTCAAGGCAAGAAAACACGAAAGAGGTGACAGTCTTCAGATGTTGAGGCTTTGGGAAAGACATGCCCCAGTGGAAAACGGGCTTATCTCGGAAAGCCACCCTCAGATAACCTTTGCTTCCACTTTCAACTCACAGTAGGTCCTGGCATTCCTTTGTCTTTTCCCCGTTCCAGAAGATGGAGTAAGAGAGTTAGGGAAGGGATTTATTTACTCTGGAGTCTTTAATACTCAACTGTCCACTGCAGTGATGGGAAAAGGGGACATAGGCCCTCTATACCAAAACACCAAAGGTCAAAAGTCAGGTGAGCCTTTGTGACCTCACATGAACACACACAGGTATGTGCACACATACGCATAAGCACACACACACACATGATTTGCCAAACAAAGGATGCAAGATGGGAGGGGAGATACTATACTTGGAAACAAGGTTTTGTTGTTGTTATTATTATTATTATTATTATTATTATTTTGGAGACAGAGTCTTGCTCTGTCACCCAGGCTGGAGTGCAGTGGCACCAACCCGGCTCAGTGCAATCTCTGTCTCCTGGGTTCAAGCAATTCTCCTGCCTCAGCCTCCCGAGCAGCTGGGACTACAGGTGTGCGCCACCATGCCCAGCTCATTTTTTGCATTTTAGTAGAGATTGGGTTTCACCA
>NW_016890941.1:0-613 GCF_001698545.2 Rhinopithecus bieti | reverse complement strand
GAACTTAAACAAATTTACAAGAAAAAAACAACCCCATCAAAATTAGGTGAAAGATATGAACAGACACTTCTCAAAATAAGAGATTTATGTGGCCAACAAACATATGAAAGAAAAAAAGCTTATTATCACTGGTAATTAGAGAAATGAAAATCAAAACCACAATGAGATACCATCTCACACCAGTTAGAATGGCAATCATTAAAGAGTCAGGAAACAACAAATGCTGGAGAGGATGTGGAGAAATAGGAACACTTTTACACTGTTGGTGGGACTGTAAACTAGTTCAACCATTGTGGAAGAGAGTGTGGCGATTCCTCAAGGATCTTGAACCAGAAATACCATTTGACCCAGCAATCCCATTACTGGGTATATACCAAAAGGATTATAAATCATTCTGCTATAAAGACACAAGCACACGTATGTTTATTGCAGCACTATTCACAATAGCAAAGACTTGGAACCAACCTAAAGCCTATCAATGATAGACTGGATAAAGAAAACATGCTACATATATACCATGGAATACTAAGCAGCCATGAAAAGGATGAGTTCATGTTTTTTGCAGGGACATGGATAAAGCTGGAAACCATGATTCTCAGCAAACTAACACAGG
>NW_016890940.1:0-200 GCF_001698545.2 Rhinopithecus bieti | reverse complement strand
AGCAATTCTCATGCCTCAGCCTCCCGAGTAGCTGGGCTTACAGGTGTGTGCCACCACACCCGGCAATTTTTTGTATTTTTTAGTAGAGACGGGGTTTCACCATGTTGGCTGGGATGGTTTTGAACTCTTTACCCCAAAGGGACCCCCCCCCTTTGGCCCCAAAATGTTGGGGTTTCAGGGGGGGGCCCCTGGGCCCCGCC
>NW_016890939.1:0-209 GCF_001698545.2 Rhinopithecus bieti | reverse complement strand
GTGGCGGCGTGTGCCTGTAATCCCAGCTACTCGGGAGGCTGAGGCAGGAGAATTGCTAGAACCCGGGAGGCAGAGATTGCAGTGAGCCAAGAGCACACCACTGCACTCCAGCTCGGGCGACAGAGTGAGACTCCATCTCAAAAAAAAAAAAAAAAAAAAAGAAAAAAAAAAAAATACCAACTTGGTTTCCTCAAATTTTAATGAAAAAT
>NW_016890938.1:0-204 GCF_001698545.2 Rhinopithecus bieti | reverse complement strand
TACTTTTTTTTTTTTTTTTTTTTTTTTTTTTTTTTTTTTTTTTTTTTTTTTTTGAGGTGTCTTACTCTGTCACCCAGGCTATAGTGCAGTGGGGCAATCTGGGCTCACTGCAATCTCTGCCTCACGGGTTCAAGCAATTGTCCTGCCTCAGCCTCCCTAGTAGCTGGAATTACAGGTGCCCGCCACCATGCCCAGCTAATGTTT
>NW_016890937.1:0-206 GCF_001698545.2 Rhinopithecus bieti | reverse complement strand
TGAAAATAGTTTCTTGTGATAAAGAGCAGAGTAGCAGAAGGGCAAGCGATGGATCTGAAAACGATTAGCTAGAGAAGAGGCATATACACTATTCTATCTTTTTTGCTCTTTTGCTGAAATTTCTCAAATTCATACTCACATGTGGTAGACTTTTTTCTTTTTTTTTCTTTTTTTGAAAATTTTAAAATTATTTCCCCATGTGGGGA
>NW_016890936.1:4304-6898 GCF_001698545.2 Rhinopithecus bieti | reverse complement strand
AGCACTCTGTAAAACGCACCAATCAGCACTCTGTAAAATGTACCAATCAGCACTCTGTAAAATGGACCAATCAGTGCTCTGTAAAATGGACCAATCAACAGGATGTGGGTGGGGCCAAATAAGGAAATAAAAGTTGGGCACCCGAGCCAGCAGTGGCAACCCACTCAGGTCCCTTTCTGCACCTTGGAAGCTTTGTTTTTTCGCTCTTCACAATAAATCTTGCTGCTGCTCACTCTTTGGGTCTGCACTACCTTTATGAGCTATAACACTCACTGCGAAGGTCTGTGGCTTCACTCCTGAGGTCAGCGAGACCACAAACCCACCAGGAGGAGCCAGCAACTCTGGATGCGCCACCTTTAAGAGCTTAACACTCACTGCAAAGGTCTGTGGCTTTACTCCTGAAGTCAGTAAGACCACGAACCCACTGGAAGGAAGAAACTCTGGACACATCTAAACATCTGAAGGAACAAACTCCGGACACACCATCTTTAAGAACCGTAACACTCACTGTGCAGGTCCGTGGCTTCATTCTTGAAGTCAGTGAGACCAAGAACACACGGGAAGCAACCAATTCTGGACACATTTTGGTTACCACAAAGGGACTATCGCCTATTGCCAAGCGTTGAGTACCATCGGATCCCTTTCCCTTCCTATTCTGTCCTATTTTCCTTCGAATTCAGGGGCTAAATACTGGGCACCTGTCAGCCGGTTAAAAGTGACTAGCATGGCTGCTGGACTAAAGACATGGGTGTCAGGCTTTCTGGGAAAGGGCTCTCTAACAATCCTTGACTCTTAGGAGTTGGGAGCATTGGTTTGCCTGGAACCAGCTTCTGCTATTCCTGTACTTCTGGGCTGAGCCAAGGGTCGACAGAGAGGAAAATCATTTAGCTCCGGGGTCCTGACAACAAGTTGGTTGACCCTGCGGCCATGAGCGGAACTCTCAAAGTCATGTCACCCAAGCGAGACTCGCCCATCTATCCTATCTATCCTGACCGTTGCCTCCTGGGTCCTAATGCCTGTCAGACAAACTTCCTCTCACCTCTCTTCTCTGAGGCTAGTCCCGCTTCTAAAACCACTCTCTGTCTCTGGTGCTTTTCTAGTTTCTCTTGTAAGAATGATTTCTAGTATAAACTTCAGGACTCTGTTACCTTCTGTAGGCACCTGGGCTCACCAATCAGAAAGACATAATTTTCTTGAAAAGCCCCATCATAGGGGTCTATCTGGAATTTTAGGATCCCTCCCCGACAAGCAGGCCTAACAAAAGCGATTCCTGAAGCTAGGATATGGGGAGCCTCAGAAATTGTGTCTTTCCTATTCATATAAATGAGGACAAAAGGCATCACTCTTCCAACTCTGGAAATCCCTTCCCTCCCTCAGGGTATAGCCCTCCACTTCATTTTGGGGCATAACATCTTGGGACATGGGTAAAGTCCCAATACTAACAGGAGAAGACTTAGGACTCTAACAGGTTTTGAGAATGTGTCAGTAAGGGCCACTAAATCCGATTTTCTCAGTCCTCTTTGTGGTCTAGGAGGACAGGCAAGGGTGCAGGTTTTGAGAATGCATCAGTAAGGGCCACTAAATCTGACCTTCCTTGGTCTTCCTTGTGGTCTAGGAGTAAAACTAGTGTTTCTGCTGCTGCGTTGGTGAGTACAACTATGCCGATCAGCAGGGTCAAGGGACTTTGCAGTTTCTTGGGCAGGGGAAGAAACAAACAAACCAAAACCATGGATGGTTTTGTCTTTCAGATAAGAAACACTCAGGCATCAACAGGCTCACCCTTGAAATACATCCTAAGCCATTGGGACCAATTTGACCTGCAAACCCTGAAAAGAGGCGGCTCATTTTTTTCTGCACTGTGGCCTGGCCCCAGTATTCTCTCTCTGATGGGGAAAAATGGCCACCCGGGGGAAGTATAAATTACAATACTATCTTGCAGCTTGACCTTTTCTATAAGAGGCAAGCCAAATGGAGTGAAATACCTTATGTCCAAGTTTTCTTTTCATTGAAGGAGAATACACAACTATGTAAAGCTTGCAATTTACATCCCACAGAATACACAACTATGTAAAGCTTGCAATTTACATCCCACCCCTTACCTGAAAGATCAAGTAAGCTGATCTTTCAGCTTACCCCCATATCCTAGCCTCCCTATAGCTCCCCTTCCTATTAATGATAAGCCTTCTCTAATCTCCCCTGCCCAGAAGGATATAAGCAAAGAAATCTCCAAAGGACCACAACCCCCCCCACCCAGGCTATCAGTTATTATAATTTTTGCCCAAAGCCCCCTTGTAGGGGGGACTATCTGGAATTTTAGGATCCCTCCTCAGACCAGCTCATGCCAGCAGGCTACTCTAGATCTCTTGAACTTTCTAGCTAATCAACGGTACAAAGTGTCTAGGTCAAAGGCCCAACTTTGCCTACAGTAGGTCAAATGTCCCCTTCAAGCTGTAGGGGGAGGGGAATTTGGCCCAACCCAGGTACATGTCCCCTTCTTCCTCTCTGATTTAAAGCAGATCAAGGCAGACCTGGGGAAGTTTTCAGATGATCCTGATAGGTACATAGATGTCCTACAAGTTCTAGGGCAAACCTTC
>NW_016890936.1:0-4227 GCF_001698545.2 Rhinopithecus bieti | reverse complement strand
CCCCCCCCCCCCCCGGGCTATCAGTTATGTCCCCTTCAAGCTGTAGGGGGAGGGGAATTTGGCTCAACCTGGGTACATGACCCCTTCTCCCTCTCTGATTTAAAGCAGATCAAGGCAGACTGGGGAAGTTTTCAGATGATCCTGATAGGTATATAGATGTCCTACAGGGTCTAGGGCAAACCTTCAATCTCACTTGGAGAGATGTTGTGCTATTGTTAGATCAAACCCTGGCCTTTAATAAAAAGAATGTGGCTTTAGCTGCAGTCTGAGAGTTTGGAGATACCTGGTATCTTAGTCAAGTAAATGATAAAATGACAGCCAAAGAAAGAGACAAATTCCCTACTGGTCAGCAAGCCATACCCAGTATGGATCCCCACTGGGACCTTGACTCAGATCATGGGGACTGGAGTTGTAAACATCTGTTGACTTGTATTCTAGAAGGACTGAGGAGAATTAGGAAAAAGCCCATAAATTATTCAGTGATGTCTACCATAACTCAGGGAAAGGAAGAAAATCCTTCTGACTTCCTCGAGTGGCTATGGGAGGCCTTAAGAAAATATACTCCCCTGTCACCTGACTCACTGGAGGGTCAATTGATTCTAAAAGATAAATTTATTACCCAATCAGCTGCAGATATCAGGAGAAAGCTCCAAAAGCAAGCCCTGGGACCTGAACAAAATCTAGAGGCATTATTAAACCTGGCAACCTCAGTGTTCTATAATGGGGACCAAGAAGAACAGGCCCCAAAGGAAAAGTGAGATCAGAGAAAGGCCAAAACCTTGGTGGTTCAGAGAGGACAGAAAATGGAGCAGCCAGTAGGACTTGTTATCAGTGTGGTTTACAAGGACACCTTAAAAAAGATTGTCCAATGAGAAACAAGTTGCCCCCCTCGCCCATGTCCACTATGCCGAGGCAATCACTGGAAGGCATACTGCCCCAGAGGACAAAGGTTCTCTGGGCCAGAAGCCCCCAATCAGATGATCCAAAAACAGGACTGAGGGTGCCTGGGGCAAGTGCCAGCTCATGTCATCACCCTCACTGTTAAACATACCCGGGTATGTTTAACCATTGAGGGCCAGGAAATTGACTTCCTCCTGGTTACTGACGTGGCCTTCTCAGTGTTAATCTCCTGTCCCAGACAACTGTCCTCAAGGTCCGTTACCATCTGAGGAATCCTGGGACAGCCTGTAACCAGGTATTTCTCCCACCTCCTCAGTTGTAACTGGGAAACTTTGCTCTTTTCACATGCCTTTCTTGTCATGCCTGAAAGTCCCACACCCTTATTAGGAAGGGATATATTAGCCAAAGATGGAGCTATTATCTACATGAATATGGAGAACAAGTTACCCATTTGTTGTCCCCTACTTGAGGAGGGAATCAATCCTGAAATCTGGGATTAGAAGAACAATTTGGAAGGGCAAAAAATGCCCACTCAGTCCAAATCAGGCTAACAGAGCCCACCACTTTTTCTTATCAAAGGCAATATCCCTTAAGGCCTGAAGGTCATAAAAGATTACAGAATATTGTTAAACATTTAAAAGTTCAAGGCTTAGTAAGGAAATGCAGCAGTCCCTGCAACACCTCAATTCTAGGAGTACAAAAACCGAATGGTCAGTGGAGACCAGTGCAAGATCTTACACTTATCAATGAGTCAATAATTCCTCTATGTCCAGTTATACCCAACCCCTATACCCTGCTCTCTCAAATACCAGAGGAAGTAGAATGGTTCACTGTTCTGGACCTCAAGGATGCTGTCTTCTGTATTCCCCTGCACTCTGACTCCCAGTTTCTCTTTCCTTTGAGGATCCCACAGACCACACGTCCTAACTTACATGGATGGTCTTGCCCTGGGGGTTTAGGGATATAACCCTCATCTGTTTGGTCAGGCACTGGCCCAAGACTAGGCCACTTCTCAAGTCCAGGCACTCTGGTCCTTCAGTATGTGGATGATTTACTTTTGGCTACCAGTTCAGAAGCCTCATGCCAGCAGGCTACTCTAGATCTCTTGAATTTTCCGGTTAATCAAGGGTACAAAGTGTCTAAGTGGAAGGCCCAGCTTTGCCTACAGCAGGTCAAATGTCTAGGCCTAACCTTAGCCAGAGGGACCAGGGCCCTCAGCAAGGAACAATTACAGCCTATACTGGCTTATCCTCACCCTAAGACATTAAAACAGTTGTGGGGGTTCCTTGGAATCACTGGCTTTTGCTGACTATGGATCCCCAGATACAGTGAGATAGCCAGGCACCTCTATACTCAAATCAAGGAGACCCAGAGGGCAAATACTTATCTAGTAGAATGGGAACTAGGGGCAGAAACAGCCTTCAAAACCTTAAAGCAGGCACTAGTACAAGCTCCAGCTTTAAACCTTCCCACAGGACAAAACTTCTCTTTATACATCACATAGAGAGCAGGGATAGCCCTTGGAGTCCTTACTCAGACTCGTGGGACAACCCCACAACCAGTGGCGTACCCGAGTAATGAAATTGATGTAGTAGCAAAAGGCTGGCCTCACTGTTTATGGGTAGTTGCAGCAGTGACCGTCTTAGTGTCAAAGGCTATCAAAATAATACAAGGAAAGGATCTCACTGTCTGGACTACTCATAATGTAAATGGCATATTAGGTGTCAAAGGAAGTTTATGGCTATCAGACAATTGCCTACTTAGATACCAGGTACTACTCCTTGAGGGACTGGTGCTTCAAATACATACGTGCATGACCCTCAACCCTGCCACTTTTCTCCGAGAGGATGGAGAACCAATCAAGCATGACTGCCAACTGCTGAGACCAGGTTGGTCAGGGAGACCCCAACCCAGCGGTGCTAGAGGAATTAAAGACACACACACAGAAATATAGAGGTGTGAAGTGGGAAATCAGGAGTATCACAGCCTTCAGAGCTGAGAGCCTCAAACAGAGATTTACCCACGTATTTATTGACAGCAAGCCAGTGAAAAGCATTGTTTCTATAGATTGTAGATGAACTAAAAGCATTCTTTATAGGAAACAAAGGGATGGGCCGAAATAAAGGGATGGGTTTGGCTAGTGATCTGCAGCAGGAGCATGACCTTAAGGGACAGATGGCTCATGCTATTGTTTGTGGTTTAAGAATGCCTTTAAGTGGTTTTCCACCCTGGGTGAGCCAGGTGTTCCTTGCCCTCATTCCAGTAAACTCACAACCTTCCAGCGTGGGCGTCATGGCCATCATGAACATGTCACAGTGCTGCAGAGATTTTGTTTATGGCCAGTTTTGGGGCCAGTTAATGGCCAGAGTTTGAGGGGCCTGTTTCCAACATGTCCCCTTTGATTTGCAAAG
Source organism: Rhinopithecus bieti (assembly GCF_001698545.2). Taxonomy (NCBI): domain Eukaryota; kingdom Metazoa; phylum Chordata; class Mammalia; order Primates; family Cercopithecidae; genus Rhinopithecus; species Rhinopithecus bieti. The sequence goes on along the minus strand of NW_016890936.1, from coordinate 916 downwards.
CGATAAAAGCAAAGGCAGCTTTGTCATGGTGAGCTACTTCTTGCAGGAGTCAGGATCTGCATCTGCAGACTATACAAAGACAAACAACACAGATTAATAGCACAATCACCATTGAAATCACACAGTTTCTAAGTGTTTTATCCACTTTAATTGGTTACTAGCTGCTAATCTGTCTGCAGCTCCTTCAAGCACTCTGGTTCCTGGCATTAAGGTCAGGTTTGCCTGGGATGCTTTAAATATTTGTTCTTTTAATTTTGCAATATCCAAAACAACCTGTAGAGTGTCCTTCTAGATGATTTTTTATTCTTTCCCAAATTTTGATCTTATTAAGAGCTATTAACAGTTTCCACAAATCCTTATGTTAAGCTCCTAGAGCAGGACATGTCACTTGAGGTTGAGGTGCCACTATGCTGCCATGATTCCAGATAATAGGAACTCTTGCCATACTTCTTATCATCTCTATCATCTGACCCTTTTGTTCAGACTAGCTGGACATGGTGTGGCCATGGCATGCAGACTGAGAGGTGCAATTTAAGCTAAACATCCCCTTAGGGGACCAAGCAACAATGATCCCATAGGAATCGTGCAGTACCTCTGCCTGTTCTGCAATGCAATCTTCCTAAACAAGTACATTCATTATTTCTGGCCAGGTTCTATTTTGTTTACAAATAGGTTTTGAGGGCGGTATGCTTCAATCATAGGAGCAGATTTATTATAGTAAATACTGAGATCAGAAAGCACGTGTAACTGTGTCACAGAGTGATTACATCCAGGCATTATTGCCAGCCAAGATTGATAAATATGCCCAATAAGTATAATTGTTCTCTGTGTCAGACCTTGTTTAAGGAATACTCATGGCAATGATGATCACTGCAATCATAGCTACCATTAAATTACTCATTGTGACTGGTTGTCC
>NW_016890935.1:0-209 GCF_001698545.2 Rhinopithecus bieti | reverse complement strand
ATGTGTAAGAAGAGGGAGGTAAGAATGTGTATAATGTAAAGAGGGAGGTAAGAATGTGTGTAATGTAAGTAATGTGTAGGAAGAGGGAGGAAGTGTCCACAAGCCAAGGAATGTGGCAGGAAAAGGCAAGGAAATGGATTCTTCTGTAGAGCACCCTGAAAGGCATGCAGCCCTGCCAACACCTTGGTTTTAGCCTAGGGAGACCCATT
>NW_016890934.1:0-209 GCF_001698545.2 Rhinopithecus bieti | reverse complement strand
CGCTTCCTTGAAGAAGGGACCTGTCTCACACTTCAGCCAGAGCTTCAGAGCTGGAGGTGAAAACCTGCGAAAGAGAAGCCCTGGTTTGTAATCACACCGAGCTTGGGCAAGGAGGCCGGAGGAGGGGAGGAGGTAGGTTTTTTGTCTTGGGGGGGGCCTTTTTTAATTTTTTTTTTTTTTTTTTTTTTTTGTGGTGGGGCCTTTTTTTA
>NW_016890933.1:0-208 GCF_001698545.2 Rhinopithecus bieti | reverse complement strand
TAAAAGGCTGCTAGTTTTGAGTGGGGTCCAGAACAGGAGAAGGCTCTGCAACAGGTTCAGGCTGCTGTGCAAGCTGCTCTGCCACTTGGGCCATATGACCCAGCATATGGGGTGTCGGTGGCAGATAGGGATGCTGTTTGGAGCCTTTGGCAGGCCCCATAGGTGAATCACAGTGGAGGCCTTTACAATTTTGGAGCAAGGCCCTGCT
>NW_016890932.1:0-209 GCF_001698545.2 Rhinopithecus bieti | reverse complement strand
ACCCACCGTCCATCCGTCTATCCACCCAGCATCCATCCATCCATCCATCCATCCATCCATCCATCTGTCCATCCATCTGTCCATTCAACCATCTATCCATCCATTCATCCATCCATCGATCCATCTATCCACCCAGCATCCATCCATCCATCCATCCATCTGTCCATTCAACCATCTATCCATCCATTCATGCATCCATCGATCCATCT
>NW_016890931.1:0-715 GCF_001698545.2 Rhinopithecus bieti | reverse complement strand
AAAAAAAATACAAAAAAACCCAGCCGGGCGAGGTGGCGGCGCCTGTAGTCCCAGCTACTCGGGAGGCTGAGGCAGGAGAATGGCGGGAACCCGGGAGGCGGAGCTTGCAGTGAGCTGAGATCCGGCCACTGCACTCCAGCCTGGGCAACAGAGAGAGACTCCGTCTCAAAAAAAAAAAAAAAAAAAAAAAATGTAAGTGCTTGTTTTCCAGAGCCAATCATGCTGAATCAGAAATTTTAGATGTAGAGCTCAAAATCTAGGTGATTCTGATACCTACTAAAATTTGAAACTACTGGCCTCAGCTAATAAGTGTGAGCAATAATGTATATAATTAATCTACCATATTAATCCCAAGTTATGTGCTTGGTTTTGGTATATTTATGGACATGAACCCACGCATTTTAAAGAGAGCAATCCCAAATATCTAGCCCTTCTCCTTTCTCTGCTTTGATCTGCCTGTGACAAAGGAATCAGTCCTACTTGTAGAAACAAATTTGCAGTTTAAGCTAGAATAGAATTGTCGTTGTCGCCAAACTTGCTTATTATAGGGTTCATATCATTCTAGGCTGTCACAATAGTGTTTTGCTTTCAAAGAAGGAAACCTCAGACTTCATCCTCTTGCAATTCTTGCTGGATTGCAGTCTGTAACTTTGAATACATGACTAAGAGGAAAAGGAACTACTGTGTATTGCGTTTGTATTGAGTGTGTACATAT
>NW_016890930.1:0-584 GCF_001698545.2 Rhinopithecus bieti | reverse complement strand
GATGTTTGTATTCATCTCACAGTGTTATACTTTTCCTTTCATGGGGTCATTTGCTAACACTGTTTTGTGGAGTATGTAAAGGGATATTTGAGAGTGCTTTGAGATCTACGGTGAAAAGGAAATATCCTTAGATTAAAACTAGAAAGAAGTTTTCTGAGAAACTGCTTTGGGATGTGTGAATTCATCTCACAGAGGTACACTGTTCTTTTCATTGAGCAGTTTGCTAACACTGTTTTCTTGGAATCTGCAATGGGATATGTTGGAACACATTCAAGTTTAGGGTGTCAGAGAAAATATCCTCAGACAAAACTAGAAAGAAGCGTTCTGAAAACTGTTTTGTGATTTGTGAATTCATCTCACAGAGTTACACCATTCTTTACATGGAGCAGTTTGGTAGCACCATTTTATGGAATCTGCAAAGAGATATTTGGGAGCTCCTAGAGGCCTATGGTGAAAAGGAAATAACTTCAGATAAAACTGGATAGAAGCTTTTCAAGAAATGGTTTTGATGTGTGTATTCATCTCATAGAGTTGAACCTTTTGTTGATTGAGCAGTTTGGCATCACTGTTTTGTGGTATCTGAG
>NW_016890929.1:0-594 GCF_001698545.2 Rhinopithecus bieti | reverse complement strand
CCCAGGAGGTTGAGGCTGCAGTAGCCATGATGCTTTGCTGGTGCCAGTGACTTAACTGGTGACGTCACCCTGAACTTCACGTCAGACCATTCTCAGGCCAGGATTACTGCACTTGTCTTCTATCATTACATTTGAACTATTGAGTATCAAGAACATCCAAGTGGACCAAAATGGTACCAAACATAGTTATTTCTGCCTTCAGTCTACAGTAGCAGCTCTGCTTCTAATTAATGATCATTATCTGTTAATCCTACCAACATGATAACCTACCTGCCTGTGGCTCCCTTAGCACAAGTCGACCTAAGAGTCTGGTGGTCACCTATAGTTTATGGCAAAAGGGAGCTTGTTAAGATACTAGACTGTAAGAACTCTTGTGTCTTTCCACTTGACTTTTGATGCCTTTGTCTTTTTTAAATTTCCACCAAGATGCTACACCAATCCAGTGTGATCCCCAGATTAAGCATATTTGGGGTAGACTTGAGTCTAAACTCAGGTAAGAGGTAAACCTAGACAGGTTCATAGCTTGAAGAAGAACCTCCAAATTAGTCTCTGACTTGTTACCTGGCCCAGTCAACCCAAAATTGCATGTGGAAT
>NW_016890928.1:0-614 GCF_001698545.2 Rhinopithecus bieti | reverse complement strand
TATGGTGAAACCCTGTCTCTACTAAAAATACAAAAATTAGCCGGGCGTGGTGATGGGCGTCTGTAGTCCCAGCTACTCAGGAGGCTGAGGCAAGAGAATTGCTTGAATCCAGGAGGCAGAGGCTGCAGTGAGCCAAGATTACGCCACTACACTCCAGCCTGGGCGACAGAGCGAGATTCCGTCTCAAAAAAAAAAAAAAAAAAGCAAGAAAGAAAACACAGGCCGGGCGCGGTAGCTCACGCCTGTAATCCCAGCATTTTGGGAGGCCGAGACAGGCGGATCACAAGGTCAGGAGATTGAGACCATCCTGGCTAACACGGTGAAACCCCGTCTCTACTAAAATACAAAAAATCAGCAGGGCGAGGTGGCGGGCGCCTATAGTCCCAGCTACTCGCGAGGCTGAGGCAGGAGAATGGCGTGAACCCAGGCGATGGAGCTTGCAGTGAGCCGAGATAGGGCCGCTGCACTCCAGCCTGGGTGACAGAACAAGACAAGAAAAGAAAGGAAAGAAAGGAAAGAAAGGAAAGAAAGGAAAGAAAGGAAAGAAAGGAAGAAAGGAAGAAAGGAAGAAAGAAAGAAAGAAAGAAAAAGAAAGAAAGAAAGAAAGACAAGGA
>NW_016890927.1:0-614 GCF_001698545.2 Rhinopithecus bieti | reverse complement strand
TCCTGTATTGGGTACATACATATTTAGGATAGTTAGCTCTTCTTCTTGAATTGATCCCTTTACCGTTATGTAATGGCCTTCTTTGACTCTTTTGATCTTTGTTGGTTTAGAGTCTGTTTTATCAGAGGCTAGGATTGTAAACACTGCTTTTCTTTTGTTTTCCATTTTCTTGGTAGACCTTCCTCCATCCCTTTATTTTGAGCCTATGTGTGTCTCTGCACATGAGATGGGTCTCCTGAATACAGCACAATGATGGATTTTGACTCTTTATCCAGTTTGCCAGTCTGTGTCTTTTAATTGGAGAATTTAGCCTGTTTGCATTTAAAGTTAATATTTTTTTATGTGTGAGTTTGATCCTGTCATTATGATGCTAGCTGGTTCTTTTGCCTGTTAACTGATGCAGTTTCTTCCTAGCATTGATAATCTTTACATTTTGGCATGTTTTGCAGCAGTTGGTACCGGTTCTTCCTTTCCATGTTTAGGGCTTCCTTCAGGAGCTCTTGTAAGGCCGGCCTGGTGGTGACAGAATCTCTCAGCATTTGCTTGTCTGTAAAGGATTTTATTTCTCCTCACTTATGAAGCTTAGTTTGGCTGGATATGAAATTCTGGGTTGA
>NW_016890926.1:0-3035 GCF_001698545.2 Rhinopithecus bieti | reverse complement strand
TAAACCATATCATATTTTATGAATTAACAGCAACAGAACATTTGGTAATAAAGCAATACGTATAAAATGTTAAATTTAGACTAACATCTTTTAAATTCTTTTTTATGGACTTTAAAGTCCATAAGTAAAAGTTAGAATAATATCTTAATAATTTGAAGGGTTTATATTATACCACAAAATACCAAACTTTTACCCAAATATTGAACTCATTTGTTAGGATTGGATTCATTGTACCTTATGTCTTTTGCTTTATTTGATTCTTTAGTTTTAACCGATATCAAAGATATTAGTTGATGTAGAATTAGGTGAAGCAGTATTATTTGCTAAATGATGTAAGTTTGAATTACTCTTATAAAAGTTTGAGTTACTCTTATAAAGTTTTCTTTTACTTCTGTCATTTTGGTATCAAGATTTAAAAGTTTGTTTTGGCATCTATCTGTTATTCACAAATCAGAGAACAAAATTAGAAGTCTGAATTCAGTAAAAAATCAGTTTGCTTTTAGTGCATTGTAGTATAGTCTGATCTTTCTGAGTCTGTAGAATCCAAAATATCTCAGATGCAACTATTGTTTTCCTCATTCTGCCAAAAAATGGGACAGTTACAAGAATGAAGTTAAAGTAATAACCCTTAATTGACCAAATATACCATTGAACATTTTACTTTGTTAAACTCCAAAGTTGTAATCATATGCAGATTCAGAACAAAAGCAGTACAGTATATCATGTTATAAACAATTAAAATTACTTTCTGACCCTTGGTGTCAGTCTACTTTGCAAGATTTAGTATACTTAGTACCTTATAAATAATATTTTCCACACGTTTTACTTTACCTAGGCTATATAATGATATTTATTATATTTCCTTAAAACTGTTTTAGCACTCTATATCTTTTGTTTGTCGTATAAATACAACTATTAGAAGAGTCCTTTGAAGGCAGAGCTGTAATCAGAATATTTTCCCTTTTTTGTCAGTATTTTATTTGTTCAGAAAGTTATCAGGCTATCTGTATACTTTTCAGTGCTTACTACTCTGAAGTGTTAGTTGAGCCGGAAATTTGCTATTTGACCCTAGGGTTTCACTCTTTTTTTTTCTTCTTCTTCTTCCTGGCTACTGTGAGAGCTTATTTAAAATTCTAAGTTCTCCCTTGGCAGCCACAGTTAGAGCTTCTTTGGCAAAGTAAAAGACCAAAAAAAAAAAAACATGCAAAGGCTCAGTACTGCTTCCAGTGACCTACATTTCTAGCCAGCTTTTAAAGATGGCATGTGCCTGATTTTCTAGTAAGGAAATGAAGGATAAGATTAAAATTAAACGTACAGGAGAATAAACCGACTCTCCACCTCTCTATGACTAGTGAGAAGCATTGCTGCTATGATATTCATATAAACACATTTAGCAATGATGTTTATACATCAATCAACAAAAGGAATTTCGCATGCAGAAAAGTCGTCTAAGTCATATAAGCAGAAATGCTATGCCCTGTGATAGGACGTTTTTTCTCAAGAAAGTAAAATTTATTTGGAATCCAAGCTTAGATTTTAATTTCTATGTTACCACTTAACTAGCTGCAAGACCCTACCTAAGTCACTTAGCCTTTTATATTAAGAGAGGAGTAATACTTACCCTGGCTACCTTATTCCAGAATTCCAAATTAAAATGAAATATCAGGTTTTCCATTCTAAATCATAAAGCATCTATTTTAGGCCTCAAATTTAATTTAAGAAATTTTATTTTAACCCATAAAATGAATAACCCATTCTTAGATGGTTATTGTTATGTTCAAAAGGAATAAAATACTGTAGCACTTTATCATTATTGAAAAGAAGTCACCAAAGTCAGAATTAGGAATATTAAAACAAAGTTCATTTTCTCCTGAATACTTATTTTTTCAGAAGAAAAGATACTCAGTCCTTTTGAGAGGGATGAATGACTTCAAATTCTGAAAACCAGAGCCATTAAAACGAAAAGAAAATACATTTTGTCAGCTCCCCAAATTAACATACTATCCCACTAAATGCAACATTAAAGGATGCCATGAAAGGAGAAAGCACACTGTCAAGGGTCAGATTAAATAGACGGGCTGTGAATATTTATTTCGTACAAAAGGATAACTTTACTGTGGAAACCCCAAAGAATATATATAGAGCTCTCTCTCCAGCTAGTGTTGGGGTGATTCCTTTAGTGGCTAATGTTTCTTTCCTAAAATTTTAAGTTTTGCTAATCAGAAACTGACACCTGCAGCAGTGGCCTTAGTTCACCACATCTATCTTTTCAAATTATGATTTGAAACCGTGTTTGCTGTTTATATAATATTCATCTTGCAGTTTGGCTGCATGTCTAAAATTCTATTAGATTTCAAAACAGGGTAGATGGTATTAAACTAAGAATAGATTTGAGACCATGAGGTGAAGCTTCTTACCTTTATTCTTTTAAAACAAATTATAACATACAGGCTGCTATATAGAATTAAAGACATCCGGTTTTATGTCTTCACCCAGTTGCCTCAACTTCTCAGTAATCAAAGAGTATAAAGAAAATCAGTTTTGGGCCAGGCATAGTGGCTCACGCCTGTAATCCTAGTACTCTGGAAGGATGAGGTGGGCCGATCACCTGAGGTCAGTAGTTCGAGACCAGCATGACCGACGACCAGCATGACCAACATGGAGAAACCTTGTCTCTACTAAAATGTAACATTAGCCGGGCGCGGTGGCACATCCCTGTAATCCCAGCTACTTGATTGGCTGAGGCAGGAGAATCGCCTGAATCCAAGAGGCAGAGGTTGCGGTGAGCTGAGATCGCGTCATTGCACTCCAGCCTGGGCAACAAGAGCAAAACTCCATCTGAAAAAAAAAAGAAAAAAAAGTAAATCAGTTTTGTTCTATAATTCTAAATGTACCACAGTAAATAATTTTCAAATTTAATAAAATAAAATGATATCCAATCTTATGTAGTGTCCCACAATACCCTAAGCATTTTGCTTGTGTCCTTTTCATAAGCTGGGTTTATTCTGGAAATATAAAAGAAAATGACTTCAAAC
>NW_016890925.1:0-209 GCF_001698545.2 Rhinopithecus bieti | reverse complement strand
ACCTGCAAGTGGAGTTCCAATTTTGGAACTGGAACTGGACCTGAGTTCCAATTCTGGAACTAGAACAGACAGGATTTCCAATTCTGGACCTGGAACAGACTGGAGTTCCAATTCTGGAAATGGAACAGGAGTTTCAATTCTGGAATTGGCACTGCAACTGGAGTTCCAATTCTGGAACTGACACTGGAACTGGAATTCCAATTTTGGAC
>NW_016890924.1:0-776 GCF_001698545.2 Rhinopithecus bieti | reverse complement strand
AGAAGACTCAGGACCCACAAGGAGTTCCCAAAATTGGAGCTAAGGTATAAGTAGGGGCCCACTGAAGCCCCATTGAGTTCAAATTTCTCATCTGATGGAATGGTTAAGTCCTCCTGAGCCCCAGACCTTCCTTTGGTTGATGATCCTTGATTTCTTCTGAGCTGGTTTTCTCCTGGGAAGTTGTTGTTTAAGGATCCTAATTCTAGTTCTGAGCTCCATTCTAAAGGGAATTCTTTGTACCTTTTACTCCTAAAAGTTATTCTAATTCAGTTTGTCTGTGCACATTCATGTGAGGAACTGAACTGTTGTATCACAGATAAATGACAGACTTAGTTTTCAGCTCTGAAGAACAAGGGCACTTGCTCCTCCCAACTGAAAGACACCCTTGGGTGACCGGGAGCTTCATGGAAGTGTCTGTGGGGTTTACTCCCTGTGACGTGCAGCAGCCTTGCAGGGAAATCCCTGACAAAATTAAACAATGATTTGTCCAGGAAATGCATATAAGGGCTGATCATGCTGCGTTTTGAACCCTTTCGGAGGTCATAGACCTCTGGAAAGAGAAACTGAGACACATAACAGGGAGGAAATTTCTCAGTGTTGACACAGCAGCGTGCATCAATCCATCACACAAGAACTCTAAGCTACAGCTCAGTTCCTCCTTTTAAGAAAGAAGGAAAAAAAATATGGAAATGAATCTAAGAATGAGAAGAAAAGAAGGAGAATGCCACCTTTTGGACACTCCATAGGTTTTATGGCACCTGTACTTTCCAGAGTTC
>NW_016890923.1:0-208 GCF_001698545.2 Rhinopithecus bieti | reverse complement strand
CTTCAGTGGACAGCATAGCATTGTCAGGTTGCAGTAATGATTTCAAGAACCTTTGCAAATGACTACATTTGGCAATAAAGCTACTGTAGGCTCTACCATGACCTGAAGAAATAATTAATATTGTATAAAATGTATTTTTTAATTTATGAAGGATAGATCTCAGAAGGGACTATAGATTGAAAGCAAAAGCAGTAAGTGAGCCAATTGG
>NW_016890922.1:0-776 GCF_001698545.2 Rhinopithecus bieti | reverse complement strand
CTTTTCCATATTTCTCAACTTTTCTACAATGAGTATGGATCGCTTCACAAATGAGAAAAAAAATAAGGTTATGTGAAAACTAGGCTAGATGGCAGTTCTGCAGTGAGATCCCTTTTATTTGGGAAATCAGAGACGTCTCTTAGAGGAGGTGGCTTTTGAGCACATCTTCAAACCATGGCCACAGTTGACCTTCTGAGGGGCTAAGAGAGGGCAATCAAGGAGAGTGGTTGAAGATGTCAAGAGTTGTAGGACAGTGCTCCATGTAGAAGCTGGGATGTGGTGGTGGTCTAATCACTCTTCCCAGAAGTCCTGGTACAGGAAGGGCCAGCCTACTTTTAGGCAAACGGCAGTTGTGGAGTGTAGGCTGACTCCTAGGGCTTCTTAAGACTCCTGAGATGTACCTTCTGCTGTCCAGAGACCCTTTGCATTCTGTAATAGAGAGTTCAACATGGGGTTACACTGGATAAATTATGAAGGGTAGGAGTAATAAAAGTTTGGCAGGTGGACTTTTTTGGAGGGATTAGCCAAAATTCTGAGAGTGGGATTGTAAGATTTAGGAAAGAATGGTTAGAAAGCAGAAAATTATATATCTCTTTGTGACTTGAATTGTTTTGAGGCCAACTGTCTTAGTGTGAAACTGCACTTTTCAATCCTTTACATATCTAAAGGAAAACAAAAGCTGGTAACAGATTGATTAATGCCACAAGATGTATGATTACACTGCATAATGTTTATTTGTACAACTTACTATTCTACATTAGCTTTTAGAAGACAAT
>NW_016890921.1:0-773 GCF_001698545.2 Rhinopithecus bieti | reverse complement strand
ACCAATAGTGTAAAAGCATCCCTATTTCTCCACATCCTCCCCAGCCTCTGTTGTTTCCTGACTTTTAGTGATCGTCATTCTAACTGGTGTCAGATGCCATCTCATAGTGGTTTTGATTTGCATTTCTCTAATGACAGTGATAATGAGCATTTTTTCATATGTCTATTGGTTGTATAAATGTCTTCTTGTGAGAAGTGTCTGTTCATATCCTTTGCCCACTTTTGATGAGGTTGTTCATTTTTTTCTTGTAAATTTGTTTAAGTTCTTTGTAGATTCTGGATATTAGCCCTTTGTTAGGTGGATAGATTGCACAAATTTTCTCCCATTCTGTAGGTTGCCTGTTCATTCTGGTGATAGTTTCTTTTGCTGTGCAGAAGCTCTTTAGTTTACTTAGATCCCATTTGTCAATTCTGGCTTTTGTTGTCATTGCTTTTGGTGTTTTAGACATGAAGTCTTTGACCATGCCTATGTCCTGAATGATATTGCCCAGGTTTTCTTCTAGGATTTTATAGTCCTAGGTCTTAGGTTTAAGTCATTGATCCATCTTGAGCTGATTTTGTATAAAGTGTAAGGAAGGGGTCTAGTTTTAGTTTTCTACATATGGCTAGCCAGTTTTCCCAACACAATTTATCAAATGAAGAATCTTTTCCCATTGCTTGTTTGTGTCAGGTTTGTCAAAGATCAGATAATTGTAGATGTGTGGTGCTGTTTCTGAGGCCTCTGTTCTGTTCCATTGTTCTATATATCTGTTTTCGTACCAGCACCATGCTGTT
>NW_016890920.1:0-593 GCF_001698545.2 Rhinopithecus bieti | reverse complement strand
CTTCCAGCTCCATCCATGTCCCTGCAAATGACATGATCTCATTCCTTTTCATGGCTTCACAGCATTCCATGGTGTCTATGTACCACATTTTCTTTATCCAGTCTATCATTGATGGCCATTTGGGTTAATTCTATGTCTTTGCTATTGTGAATAGTGCTGCAATGAACAGACATGTGCATGCATCTTTGTGATAGAATGATTTATATTCCTTTGGGTATATACCCAGTAATGGGATTGCTGGATCAAATGATATTTCTGATTCTAGATCTTTGAGGAACTGCCACACTGTCTTCCACAATGGTTGAACTAATTTACATTCACACCAACAGTGTAAAAGCATTCCTACTTCTCCACAACCTCGCCAGCATCTGTTGTTTCTTGACTTTTAATAATTGCCATTCTGACTAAGATGGTATCTCACTGTGGTTTTGATTTGCATTTCTCTAATAATCCGTGATGTTGAGCTTTTTTCATGTTTGTTGACTGCACTGCACTAATGTCTTCTTTTGAGAAGTGTCTTTTCATGTCCTTTGCCCATTTTTTAATGGATTTTTTTCCTTGTAAATTTGTTTAAATTCCTTGTAGATTCTGAA
>NW_016890919.1:0-776 GCF_001698545.2 Rhinopithecus bieti | reverse complement strand
AACACCACACGCTCTCACTCATAGGTGGGAATTGAACTATGAGAACACTTGGACACAGGAAGGGGAACATCACACACCGGGGCCTGCTGTGGGGTGGGGGGAGCGGGGAGGGATAGCATTAGGAGATATACCTAATGCAAATGACAAGTTAATAGGAGCAGCACACCAACATGGCACATGTATACATATGTAACAAACCTGCACATTGTGTACATGTACCCTAGAACTTAAAGTATAATAAAAAAGAAAAAAAGAGAGAGAGAAAACATCTGTCACTCTCTGCACTTCTCTTAGATACAGAAGCAAAATTATAGGATCTACGGTTATTTTCACTGCATAGTGTACGCCTATCAAGTGCAATGAGAGAGTGAAGAATGTTGAATATTCTCCAACAGTGCTACTGCCTGGAGAATGTGCAATTAGTGTATGATTTCCAATTCAGTTTAGGGAATTATGCAATTTATGTAAATAACAGAGGAGGCAACTTAGCCTAGTGGCTAAAACATAGTATTTGTGTGCCTGGCTTATTTTACTTAGCATAATACCCTCTAGGTTTACTCAGGTTGTTGCAAATAACAAAATTCCTTTCCTTTTTTAAGGCTGAATAGTATTCTACTGTGTATATATACCACATTTTAAAATACATTCATCAACTGATGGACACTTAGGTTGATTCCATATGTTGGATATTGTGAATAATACTGCAATGAGCATGACAGGGCATATGTCTTTTCAGGATACTGATGTCAATTTATATATATATTTCTTTATATATA
>NW_016890918.1:0-1311 GCF_001698545.2 Rhinopithecus bieti | reverse complement strand
ACTTTCATGCTATTATTAATTTTACTCATTTCAAAGCACATCATATTTCAAAAAACACAGAAATCAACAAATTTAAATTATGTGCATTCAGATGGGACTCACCTTTAGAGAATCAAAACAGGCCACCACACGACCATTTTCCACATGGCAAACTCTTGGTGGATGGGCAAACTTGCAATCTGCATCAGCTCGAGAGCAAGTTCCTCTCTGAAATTCTCTACAGACTTCTAAAGTCAGCCACTTGGTATCACGAATCAGGGCAACATTGACAGCCGTCATATTGAAAGCAAAATTAAAATCCAATGTACCCTCTTTAGGACAATATTATTGTGGACTATTAAAGGATTAAAATGAATTCAAACTAAGTGTGAAGAGATAACAGGTTGCTTTGGTGAAACGTCTATTTGTTAACACTTAGGTTTTCATTAAAGTCAAATCTGGTCTAGTCAAACAAAAGCCAATCATAAAACTATCAGAATAACTAAAATCAAATTAGAGACCAACTCCTAAGAAGCCAACTGTTAAGATAATGAATGCTTTATTTTGTTCCTTTGCCGAATTTATGTGAAATAACCGGCAGACTTTCAAAAGAATTCTGTGCTCTGCAGTTGATGTTTTCAATTATTCTTGTAAAAAACATATGCTGCTGGCTGCCCTTCGATTTGTGGAATGGTCTCAGATCAGGGGGAGAAAAGTTTTTCTCTATTTATTAGCTTTAAATAATGAGATTGGGAAGGATGTTAGAACCCCAAAAAAGTTTTGTTGCAAAATCAAGTGGAGGGAAAATGACTAAGAAAATTGAGAATCACAGAAAAAAGAAATGGACCAGCTGCTGACAGTAAACTACAAGCACACCAGGTTCGGAGGGGAGGTGGAGAGGGCAGGGAATGGTATGGTAGGGAGAGGGGTTTATAAAGAGACAGCTCTAGAGTAGAATCCAAGCAGCAGAGTTTTCAGAAAAGGCACTTTTCAGAACCTGCAAGAAAAAAATAAATAAAATTAGCTAAAATAATGCAATGCTTCCGTTTCAAACTCTAGATTTGGAAAAGAAGTAACTATATCCTATTTAAAACAGGAAGCATCTAGATACTGACAGTGCAACATAGTACAGTCAGCCATTGTCAATAAAAGGGCATTTCCCAGTATAAAACTGTATAGTAAAAGCAAGCAACTGCTTAGATTTACTGTTGTAGTACAAGACTGGGCAACAACCTCACATGAGGTGGGGTGGAGGATGGAAATGTAAAATGTGCTCCAGATAAAGAAAAAAGTCATTTGAAAAGATATTTGTGTGTGTGTGTGTGTGTGTGT
>NW_016890917.1:0-613 GCF_001698545.2 Rhinopithecus bieti | reverse complement strand
TGTAGAAGCAGTTGGCACAGCTTTCCTGTTCAACTGCTGCCTTTCTTATAGAGCCCTCCAGATGGAATCTCATCTTTAGTGACTGGATGTGTTTGGCAAGTGAGATGGCGTTGGTAGGACTAGAATTCTGCTTATTCTAAGCAGGTTGTGAAGAGTATTCAATTGGGTCTCTATATCATCGACTTCCATTCTTCTAATTTAACTAGAAACTAAGAATTAGGTCTCTGGGTATCCTATACCATGACTCATGAAGAACATAGTAGGAGTAGTCTATATATCTGTCACTTCTATAGATTGAGTTGAAATAGGAGTTAAACATGCTATTCACCCATGTTCCAGATGGCTTAGACCACAGGGTAGACTCTCCCCATTTTGAATGATTGCCATTGTGTCATGAGATGGTATCTCATTGTGGTTTTGATTTGCATTTCTCTAATGACCAATGATCTTTTGTTCATGTTTGTTGGCCACATAAGTATCTTTTGAGAAGTCTTCATATCCTTTGCCCATGTTTTCATGGTTTATTTTATACTTGAATTCCTAGGGTACATGTGCACGATGTACAGGTTGGTTACATATGTACACATGTGCCATGTTGGTGTGCTGCACCCAA
>NW_016890916.1:0-441 GCF_001698545.2 Rhinopithecus bieti | reverse complement strand
TTAAGTTCTAGTCTGTGAGCACTTGTAGTTCAATAATTGTCATCTTCATCAGAGTCCATTACTTTTCTTCTGTTGAATTTCACTGTTGTTGTCTTTTCTGTTTGTTGGCTTACTTTTTTAAGGATTTCTTTTTTTTTTGGTTTTTTTTTTTAAGGTTTTTTTTTTTTTTTTTTTTTTTTTTGAGACGGAGTCTTACTCTGTTGCCCAGGCTGGAGTGCAGTGGCCGGATCTCAGCTCACTGCAAGCTCCGCCGCCCGGGTTCACACCATTCTCCTGCCTCAGCCTCCCGAGTAGCTGGGACTACAGGCGCCCGCCACCTCGCCCGGCTAGTTTTTTGTAGTTTTAGTAGAGACGGGGTTTCACAGGGTTAGCCAGGATGGTCTCGATCTCCTGACCTCGTGATCCGCCCGTCTCGGCCTCCCAAAGTGCTGGGATTACAGG
>NW_016890915.1:0-210 GCF_001698545.2 Rhinopithecus bieti | reverse complement strand
TTGGTTCCAAGTCTTTGCTATTGTGAATAGTGCTGTAATAAACATACACACACATGTGTCTTTATAGCAGCATGATTTAAAATCCTTTGGTTATATAAACAGTAATGGGATTGCTGAGTCAAATGGTATTTCTAGTTTTAGATCCTTGAGGAACTGCCACACTATCTTCCACAATGGTTGAACTAATTTACACTCACACTAACAGTGTGA
>NW_016890913.1:0-590 GCF_001698545.2 Rhinopithecus bieti | reverse complement strand
AGCCGAGATTGTGCCACTATACTCCAACCTGGGTGAAAAGAGCTAAACTCCGTTTCAAACCAAACCAAACCAAACCAAACCAAAATACCCTAAAAAAACAAACAAAACCACTAAGGCGGCCGGGTGCAAGAACTGTCTTGGGTCACACAAAGAATACACTAACACTTTCAGGCATGGTGGTTCACGCCTGTAATCCCAGCACTTTGGGAGGCCGAGGTGGGCAGATCACCCGAGGTCGGGAGTTCGAGACCAGCCTGACCAACATGGAGAAACCCCGTCTGTACTAAAATACAAAATTAGCCAGGCGTGGTGGAGCATCCCTGTAGTCCCAGCTACTCAGGATGCTGAGGCAGGAGAATTGCTTGAACCCAGGAGGTGGAGTTTGTGGTGAGCTGAGATTGCGCCATTGCACTCCTGCCTGGGCAACAAGAGCGAAACTCCATCTCAAAACAAAACAAAACCTCTAAGGCCAGGTGCAATGGCTCATGCCTGTAATCCCGATACTTTGGGAGGCTGAGGCAAGAGGATCCCTTGAGGCCAGGAGTTTGAGACCAGCCTGGGGAACACAGCAAGACCATCTCTGCAAAAAA
>NW_016890912.1:0-594 GCF_001698545.2 Rhinopithecus bieti | reverse complement strand
TGCATGTGTGATGCATTGTTTGCTTAGTGACGTGCACCTCACAGTGAGGAGTGGATGGCACAGAAGCTAGAATGACATAGTTTGGATTTGTGTCCCCTCCAAACCTCAAGTTGAAACTTGATCCTCAGTGTTGGAGGTGGGTGTGTTGGGAGGTGTCTGGGTGATGGGGGGGTCCCTCATGAGTGGCGTGGTGCCCTCCCCACGGTGATGCGTGAGTTCTCATTCCATGAGTTTCTGCAAGATCTGGTTGTCAGAAGAAGCTCGGCACCTCTCTTCTCCCTCTCTCTTTCTCTATCTCAGTGCGACCTCTGCGCATGCATCCACTTTGCCTCTGCTGCGAGTGGAAAGCTTCCTGAGGCCTCCCCAGAAGCAGAAGCTGCTGCTGTGCTTTCTGTGCAGCCTGCAAAACCATGGGCCAAACAAACCTCTTTTCTTTATCAATTCCCCAGCCTCAGGTGTTTCTGTATAGAGACGCAAATGGTCTGAGACCTAGCACTGAGCCTGTGCGTGGTGAGTGCTTAGAAACCACACTGACCAGCCGGGCATGGTGGCTCAAGCCTGTAATCCCAGCACTTTGGGAGGGCGAGACGGGCG
>NW_016890911.1:0-209 GCF_001698545.2 Rhinopithecus bieti | reverse complement strand
ACAATAAATGAGTCATTTTACAGGCTGATTACGTATGTCTTAGTTGACAGATAAGAATTAAAGTTTTCTACTGCTAAAGGATTTCTGCCTATTCCTATTTTCTGTAGCTTTGACCCCATGTTTTCCATGTCAATTTATTTATCATATTGAATTGCATTGTGAATTATATCCTTTATTATTATCAAGTTCCCCTTTTGTCTTATATCATC
>NW_016890910.1:0-590 GCF_001698545.2 Rhinopithecus bieti | reverse complement strand
ATAACAGTTTCTTTTGCTGTGTAGAAACTTTTAGTATACTTAGATCCCAGTTATCTATTTTGGCTTTTCTTGCCATTGCTTTTGGTGTTTTAGTAATGAAGTCTTTGCCCATGCCTATGTCCTGAATGGTATTGCCTAGGTTTTCTTCCAGGGCTTTTATGGTTTTAGGTCTTACATTGAAGTCTTTAATCCATCTTGAGTTAATTTTGTATAAGGTGTAAGGAAGGGATTCAGTTTCAGCTTTCTAGATATGGCTAGCCAGTTTTCCCAACACCATTTATTAAATAAGAAATCCTTTCCCTATTGCTTGTTTTGTCAGGTTTGTCAAAGATCAGATGGTTGTAGATGTGTGGTGTTATTTCTGAGGCCTCTGGTCTGTTCCCTTGGTCTACATAACTGTTTTGGTACCAGTACCATTCTGTTTTGGTTACTGTAGGCTTGTAGTATAGTTTGAATTCAGGTAGCATGAGGCCTCCAGCTTTGTTCTTTATGCTTAGGATTGTCTTGACTATGCACACATTTTGGGTTCCATGTGAAATTTTACAGTTTTTTTCCAATTCTGTGAAGAAAGTCAGTACTAGGGTGATGAG
>NW_016890909.1:0-207 GCF_001698545.2 Rhinopithecus bieti | reverse complement strand
TGCTTTATTTGTGTCCCAGAGATTCCGGTACATTGTGTCTTTGTTCTCATTAGTTTCAAAGAACATCTATTTTGCCTTCATTTTGTTATGTACCCAGTAGTCATTCAGGAGCAGGTTTGTTCAGTTTCCATGTAGTTGTGTGGATTTGAGTGAGTTTATTAATCCTGAGCTCTAATTTGATTGCATTGTGGTCTGAGAGACAGTTTG
>NW_016890908.1:0-587 GCF_001698545.2 Rhinopithecus bieti | reverse complement strand
CATGATTTATTTACCACAGAATATCAAGACTGTCAAGCCAAGTCAGGAAGCAAGGGTGTGCCAATAAAATCTTGACAGATACCAGAAGAAAATGAGAACCCAACTTACTAAGTGGTGGGAAAGAATAAGTGGTGGTAGATGGAATTCTTTTAAAGAGCCCATATAGAAATGAGTGAGTGTAGTGTTCTTGAACAGTGGCCCATTTATACTGGAAGCTATTTCTTTGACATATATGAACCAGCCAGATCACTGAGAGGGAGGATGCCTCTTCCCACAAGAAGAGTAATCTGATTGTTTTCCTCAAATGAATAACCGATTTATTATCGACCCAGATATGCGATTGTTAAAGGCACTAAGGTTGTGCTGTTCAATATGGCAGCCTCTAGCCAGAGAGCTGTAAGCACTTGAAATGTAGTTAGTGCGATTGAGGAGCTGAATCTTGAATTTCATTTAATTTTAATGAGTTTAAATTTTAAATGGGTGTTTGATTCAGTTATTGGAAAAGTTTTGTTCTTTGCAACAATTCTGGTGTGTGAATCTACTTTTCAGCCATTTCATGAAATCTAAATATAGATCAAGTAATTCTG
>NW_016890907.1:0-590 GCF_001698545.2 Rhinopithecus bieti | reverse complement strand
TCTCTCACCACTCCTATTCAACACAGTATTAGAAGTTCTGGCCAAGGCAATCAGGCAAGAGAAAACATAAGGGGTATTCAAATAGGAAGAGAGGAAGTCAAATTATCTCTGTTTGCAGAAGACATGATTATATATTTTAAAACCCCATCATCTCAGTCCCAAAACTCCTTAAGCTGCTAAGCAACTACAGCAAAGTCTCAAGATATAAAATCAATGTGCTAAAATCACAAGCATTCCTATACACTAATAACAGACAAACAGAACGCCAAATTATGAGCAAACTTCCATTCACAATTGCTACAAAGAAAACAAAATACCTGGGAATACAACTTACAAGTGATGTGAAGGACCTCTTCAAGGAGAACTACAAACCACTGCTCAAGGAAATAAGAGAGTACACAAACAAATGGAAAACATTCCATGCTCACGGATAAAAGAATCAATATCATGAAAATGGCCATACAGTTCAAATTTGTAGACTCAATGCTAGTTCCATCAAGCTACCATTTACTTTCTTCAAAGAATTAGAAAAAAACTACTTTGAATTTTTTACGGAACCAAAAAAGAGCCTGTATAGCCAAGACAATCCT
>NW_016890906.1:0-849 GCF_001698545.2 Rhinopithecus bieti | reverse complement strand
CAGGCTGTTCCTCTCAGTCCTGACTCTTGTGGCTCCTGGTTCACTATTGCCCTCTCCAGCAGTGCTGTCTCCTTGATCCTTGGTGACTTCAACATATGCAGATGTGATGGGCTGAGTAATGGTTCCCAAAGATGTCCAATCTCAATCCTTGGCATCCTGGAGCAGGTTGCATTACATGGCAAAAGGGACAACACTGATGTGATAAAGATTAAGGACCTTAAAATTGCGAGATAATTTTGGACTATCAGTGTGGGCCCGATCAAATCTCACAAGCCATTAAAAGCAGAGAAGCTGCTCTGGCTAGAGTCAGATGCTGCAGAGGAGGAAGGCAGAGGAGTCACAGCAGAGCAGGGAGGTCAGAGGTTCCACACAGGAGTATTAGATATGTCATAGGGGACACATGTGAGGAACTGAGAGAGGACTCTAGGAGCTAAGGGTGGCTCCTAGACAACAGGCAGTGAGGAAGTGAGGACCTTAGTCCTATCTGTAGGAAGTGAACTCAGACAAGAACCTGAATGAGCTTGGGAGTGGATTCTTCCCCAGAGTCTCCAGGAAGGAACACAGACCTTCCCTTACCTTGATTTTAGCCCCATGAGACTGCTGAACTTGTAACCCACAAGACTGTGCCATGATAAAGAGATGCTGTTTAAAACTGCTTGGGTTGTGTTAATTTTATGGCATCAATAGACACTCATACAGCAGATAGGATGCATCTCTCTCTGGCTTCTCAGATGCTGGGACTCTCCTCCTCCATGACCTCCTCTGCTATGCCTGGGCCCTGTGCCTTGTCATCCCCTAGGGCACATCCTGGCCAAGAACTCCAGCCTTTTCATATTATTAATCTCACAC
>NW_016890905.1:0-817 GCF_001698545.2 Rhinopithecus bieti | reverse complement strand
CATTGTTGCTACTGCTGTCACCTGAACAAGTCACCTGGCCCAAGAGCTGGCCCACCTGGACCCACTAACACTGTTGTCTGTATATGCTGTCCAGGGGCCTAAGGACAGGAATGCCAGGCCTACCACTGCCATCACTGGAGCCTGAGAACTAACCCACCTGGCATTACTGTACCCCGCAAGGCCTCACTACAGCCTCCTGTGACCCCTCAGATTAAGCCACTGAAGAAATCACAGATTCCACTGATGCTGATTATAGCAGTAGAAATCATACAGAGTACACTACTGCATGCACCTAGGATCAAGGCTAATGTGTCCTACATAACCAATGCTAGAGATACAGCTACAGGAAAAGTATTTCCCTATGAAAACCTATTTAAAATATAAAGAGGTAACCATTACAGTAGATGCACAGATGTTAATGTACAAACACAAGAAACATGAGAAAGCAAGAAAACATGACACTTAAAGAGGAACAAAATAATTATCTAGCAACAGAGTTCAATGAAAACAAATTTTGAAATGCCTAAAAAAGAATTCAGGGCTGGGCGTGGTGACTTACGCCTGTAATCCCGGCACTTTGAGAGGCTAAGGCAGGCAGATCATGAGGTCAGGAGTTTGAGACCAGTCTGGTCAACATAGTGAAACTCCATTTCTACTAAAATAGAAAATTAGCTGGGAGTGGTGGCACAGACCTGTAGTCCCAGGTACTCGGGAGGCTGAGTCAGGAGAATCACTTGAACCTGGGAGGTGGAGGTTGCAGTGATCAGAGATCATGCCACTGCACTCCAGCCTGGGTGATGGAGTGAGACTTCATCTC
>NW_016890904.1:0-1306 GCF_001698545.2 Rhinopithecus bieti | reverse complement strand
CCCAGCTACTCAAACAGGCTGATGGAGGAGAATCGCTTGAACCCAGGAGGCAGAGGTTGCAATGAGCTGAGATTACGCCACTGCACTCCAGCCTAGGCAACAGTGCGAGATTCCATTTCAAAAAAAAAAAAAAGGGAAGGGGAACAAGGGATTTTTCCTTTTTCTTTTTTTTTTTCTTTTTGAGCCAGGGTCTCACTTTGTCACCGATGCTGGAGTGCAGTGGCATGATTTGCTGTGACAAAAGCTCACTGCAGCCTCAAACTCCTAGGTTAAGGCCCAGTGGCTCACATCTGTAATCCAGCAGTTTGAGGCTGAGGTAGGTGGATCGCTTAAGCTCAGCAGTTCCGGATCAGCCTGGGCAACATGGCAAAATCCTGTCTCTACAAAAAATTTTAAAAAATAATAAAATAAAATAAAACTCTTGGGCTCAAAAGATCCCCCCACCTCAGCTTCCCAAGTAGCTAGGACTACAGGCGCGTGCCACCACACTCAACTAATTTTAATTTTATTTTTTGTAGAGACAGGGTCTCTCTTTGTTGCCCAAGTTGGTCTCAAACTCCTGACTTCAAGTAATCCTCCCACCTTGGCCTCCCAAAGTGCTGGGATTATAGGCATGAGATCGGCCTCCTTTTCTTTTTTCTTTCCACTTTTTTTTTTTTTTGAGACAGAGTCTCACTCCATCGCCCAGGATGGAGTGCAGCACCACAATCTTGGCTCACTGCAACCTCTGCCTCCCAGATTCAAGATTCAAGCAATTCTCCTGCCTCAGCCTCCCAAGTAGCTGGGATTACAGGTGCACACTACCACACCTGGCTACTTTTGTATTTTAGTAGAGACAGGGTTTTACCACGTTGGCCAGGCTGGTCTCGAACTCCTGACCTCAAATGATGTACCCGCCTCGGCCTCCCAAAGTGCTGGGAGTACAGGTGTGAGCCACTGCGCTCAGCCCTTTTCTTTCCACTTTTTTTTTGAGATGGTGTTTCACTCTTGTTGCCCAGGCTGTAGTGGGATGGTAGGATCTCGGCTCACTGCAACCTCCACCTGCCATGTTCAAGAGGCTCTCCTTTCTCAGCCTCCCAAGTAGCTGGGATTACAGGTACCTGTCACCACGCCCAGCTAATTTTGTATTTTAGTAGAGACAGGGTTTCACCGTGTTGGCCAGGCTGGTCTAAAACTCCTGACCTCAGTTGATCCGTGCACATCTGCCTCCCAAAGTGCTGGGATTATAGGCATGAGCCACCGCCCCGGCCTCTTTCCACTTTTATCTTCCACACTACTTAAATATATGTATTATATATTTTATAAT
>NW_016890903.1:0-615 GCF_001698545.2 Rhinopithecus bieti | reverse complement strand
TATATATATATTTTTTTTTAAATTTAGATGTAGTCTCACTCTGTTGCCCAGGCTGGGGTGCAGTGGTCCAATCTCTGCTCACTGCAACCTCCACCTCCCAGGTTCAGGCAATTCTCCTGCCTCAGCCTCCCGAGTAGCGGGGACTACAGGCGTGCACTACCACGTCCAGTTAATTTTTTGTATTTTAGTACAGAAGGGGTTTCACCATGTTGGCCAGGGTGGTCTTGATCTCCTGACTTTGTGATCCGCCCGCCTTGGCCTCCCAAAGTGCTGGGATTACAGGTGTGAGCCACAGTGCCTGGGCGATCACACTGTTTTTTTAAACATTAGGCCACAGACGAGCAAAAGACTATTTTGATATCATACATCACTACTTATTCTGATATCATACATCACTACTTAAATGAGTCAAACAAAAGCCCTGGTCACAAGAAATCCTGAATATAAAATACTGCCATCTCTGATTGAAAAAATGGCAATACCATTCTATTCTACAGATTTCTATTTTCTCTGATATTTGGGCTCTAACATAAATGTATATATGTATGTATATTTCATAGCGAGGATCAATTATTAGTTAGAAGCATAGGCTTTGAAGCATTAATGAGTCCAACA
>NW_016890902.1:0-422 GCF_001698545.2 Rhinopithecus bieti | reverse complement strand
ACTGCTCCATGAAAAGAATGGTGTAACTCTGTGATATGAATTCACACATCACAAAGATGTTTCTCAGACTGCTTCTTTCTAGATTTTATCTGAGGATATTTCCTATTTCTCCAAATTCCTCAAGGCTCTCTGGGATATCCAACTGCAGATTCCACAAAAAAGTGTTAGCAACCTTCTCAATGAAAACAACGGGATAAATCAGTGAGATGATTTCACACCACACAAAGCAGTTTAACAGAGAGCTTCTTTTGTTTTTTTCCTGAGGATATTTCCTCTTTCATCACAGGCGTCAATGCACTCCCAAATATCCCTTTGCAGATTCCATGAAAACAATGTGAGCAACCGGTTCCATGAAAGGAAAGGTGTAACTCTGTGAAATGAAATCACACATCACAAAGCAGATTCTCAGAAAGCTTATTTCT
>NW_016890901.1:0-419 GCF_001698545.2 Rhinopithecus bieti | reverse complement strand
TTGTCTTGTGCCTATTTTCAAAGGGAATGCTTCCAGTTTTGCCCATTCAGTTTGATATTGGCTGTGGGTTTGTCATAAATAGCTCTTATTATTTTGAGACATGTTCCATCAATACACCTAGTTTATTGAGAGTTTTAGCATGAAGGGGTGTTGAATTTTATCAAAAGCCTTTTCTGCATCTATTGAGATAATCATGTGGTTTTGTCATTGGTTCTGTTTATGTGATGGATTATGTTTATTGATTTGTATATGCTGAACCAGCCTTACATCCCAGGGATGAAGCCATCTTGATCGTGCTGGATAAGTTTTGATGTGCTGCTGGATTCGGTTTGACAATATTTTATTGAGGATTTTCGCATCGATGTTCATCAGGGATATTGGCCTGAAATTTTCTTTTTTGGTTGTCTCTTTGCCAGGTT
>NW_016890900.1:0-420 GCF_001698545.2 Rhinopithecus bieti | reverse complement strand
TTGCTACAAGCAGAATAAAATACCTAGGAATCCAACTTTCAAGGGATGTGAAGGACGTCTTCAAGGAAAACTACAAACCACTGCTCCAGGAAATAAGAGAGGACACAAACAAATGGAAGAACATTCCATGCTCATGAATAGGAAAATCAATATCGTGAAAATGGCCATACTGCCCAAAGTAATTTATAAACTCTATGCTATCCCATCAAACTACCATAGACTTTCTTTACAAAATTACAAAAAACTACCTTAAATTTCATATGCAACTAAAAAAGAGCTCGTATAGCCAAGATAATCCTAAGCAAAAGAACAAAGCTGGAGGCATCATGCTACCTGACTTCAAACTATACTACAAGGCTACAGTAACCAAAACAACATGGTACTGGTACCAAAACAGATGTATAGACCAATGGAACAGAA
>NW_016890899.1:0-3287 GCF_001698545.2 Rhinopithecus bieti | reverse complement strand
GTTGTTTCCTGACTTTTTAATGATCACCATTCTTACTGGTGTGAGATGGTATATTGACCAGTGATGATGAGCTTTCATTCATATGTTTGTTGATCACATAAATATCTTCTTTTGAGAAGTGTCTATTCATATCCTTTGCCCACTTTTGATGGGGTTGTTTTCCTTGTAAATTTGTTTAAGTTCTTTGTAGATTCTGGAAATTAGCCCTGTGTCAGATGGATAGATTGCAAAATTTTCTACCATTTTGTAGATTGCCTGTTCACTCTGATGATAGTTTCTTTTGCTATGCAGAAGCTCTTTAATTTAATTAGATCCCATTTGTCAATTTTGGCTTTTGTGCCTGTTGCTTTTGGTATTTTAGTCATGAAGTCTTTGCCCATGCCTATGTCCTGAAAGGTATTGCCTATGTTTTCTTCTAGGGTTTTATGGTTTTAGGTCTTACATGTAAGACTTTAATCCATCTTGAGTTTTGGATATAATGCGGAATAGTGAAACTGGAACCCTTCTTTACAAATTTATATTTTAAAGGTCACCCTGCTTGTTGCATGAGGAATAAATTTCAGGAAAGTGAGTGAAAGTAGAAAGTCTATGTAGAAGGCTATTGCAGTAATGTAGAAGGTTATCACAGTAGTACTGGCAAAAGTTTTGGAGGTTTGAATCAGAGTTAGACAATGAATTTGGAGAGAAGGATGCAAATCTGAGCTATCTTTTGGAATATCAAAAGGACTGAGTGATTGGATCTAGAGGTAAGGAAGATGTCAATAATGCCTCACATCCACAGCTGAAGCAAGTTGGTAAATAAACAGGGACACTTGGGAAATAAAGAATGCATTCAATAAGTATTTATTGAGCACCTACTACGTGCTATAGGTTATGCCCTGCTTTAGGTATGTTAATACATTAGTGAGCAGAACAGTCAAAACCCCTGGCCTCATGTAGTTCATGTTCTAGTAGTATTCATTTCAGACATCTTAAGCTTTTGATGGCCATTTTACAAAGGTTACATTTTAGGTATCAAAGAGAATATCCAAGTGACAAGTTGGGTCTGGAGCTTAGAAGAGAGGTCTGAGGCCAGATACATGACAAATATATATTAATAGAGGTTAACAGATAGAAACTACTGGGATTACTTGAGAGAAAGCACAAATTTATAAATGAAAACACATGAGACCAACCTCATGGGAATACTGTCATTTGAAGGTTGAGTAAATAAGGAGAAACCTAAGAGAAGTAAAAGGAAGAAAACCAAAAGAGGAAGACACACACTACTGAGGTCTGAATATGTCCCCGAAAATTCTTATGTTGAAACTCAATCATCATAAGGGTGATAGCATTAATTGGTGGGAACCTTAGAAGGTGATTAAGTCATAAGGTCATCCCTCATGAGTGGGATTAGCACCCTTATAAAAGGGATGTGAGCCTTTTGCCTCTTCCATCCTTCCACCATGTAAGTACATGGCCAGAAACCCTGCACCTTGATTTTGGACTTCTCAGCCTCCAGAACTGTCAAAATAAATATCTGTTGTTTATAAATTACCCAGTCTCAGGTACTTTTTTATAGTAGCACAAACAGACCAAGATGTATGCTTACCCATAAAGAGACAAAATAATGCAATAAAGAGAAAGTCTTGTTCCTGGATGCAACTGGGGCTCATTTCTCTCCATTCCCTGTCTCTTTTCTGCTGTTGTTAAGGTCTGGATGCCCACTCAGTATCTATTGTGCCCAAACCATGTTTCCCACAGTTCATTTCATCCCTCTGCCAGTAGAAGGTAGGATGCATAGTAGCAGAATATGAGCTTTGAAGGGAGAAAGATGGGAAAATCCTGCCCTTCCATTGTTCCTCATTTCCCCTTCCTCCCATCAGCATCTGACCTGGATTCTCTGGGGATGTTCTCTAACAACAGCAGGAGGTTAGAAGTAACCAAAGGAGTTAGAGAAAGTCCATCAGTTGCTGATTCCTTCACCTCGCATCTGTACTGGCTCCTCCTGTATATACTGTGGCAGACGCCCACCTCTGGGCAACAGAAGCTACCCTTAGGGAAGAAGGACTGAGAGTGCCCTATTACTAGTACTCAATTTAAAAAAAAAGAATTGAGACAGTAAAGCCTAAATGGAGAAAGAAATCCCCTGATATCCCAGGTTAGAAATACACTTACTTTCTGACATGATTTATCTTAAACTCAGTAGCCAAACGCTGTATTCCCACTGGCATCAGACAGCAAGGAGATTTAGTGGAAATAGACTTTTGAGGATTTACCTGGATACGTAACTATGAGGTTTAAGAAAATGTATTCCAAGTTCCAAACAACCAACTTACAAGGGTACTTTTGAACCTAAACCATTTATGAATTGGGAGCAATCCAGTTCACTATACTTCAGAAAGCAAGACTGTGACATTAGCATTAATATAAGGATATTTGGCAGTCCAAAGAGATGGAATGGGGCATTCTTCACAGACCACTTCCCTCTTTCCTTGAGAACCACATGCTGTGATCTCTCGGATGAAGGCAAAATCTAGTGGGGAGCCTGTGTGAGCTCAGCTATGTACCTGCACTGTGAGCCTTCTGTATCATCACTGGTCCATCTACAGTGGTACTGACTAAGCAGGACACATGTGGTTAGGAAGGAGAAGGTGGGCCAGGATGATCCTCTGAATGTGCAGATCAACTAGCTGTATCCACAGCTGAGCAGCGAACATGCCTACACTGTGATGAAAAGGATTCGGGCACAAAGTCTTTTCCCAATGCTGAGCATGAGTCTCTTCCCATTCTTTTCGCACAAGGGTTTAGATCAAGGCTAACTAAGGACTGAGATTTGAAAGGTGCAATGAACCATACTTTGATTAATGGCCTTTTATATAGGTATTTTAAAAAAAGCTGACTTTTGTTTCTACTCAATTGGAGCTTTACTGCTGCTACTTTGATTCAAAATAAGTGACTGAGAAGAATCAAAGGATAAAGCTTAAAAGGCCCAGGAAACAGTACACTGTAATATAAGTGGAAACATCTGGGACCCTGTTTCTAGCTCCTGTAAGGATGTCAGGCCACTTCAACAAACATCCCCTTAGAGATGCAAAATTCACTTGGTCAGAGCCAAAGGCTTCTATAAAATGTCTTTAATACCTCCTTCTGTTCATTGCCCCCCAGAGAGATACAAATCCAGATGGATTTTGATCAGATAATCATTTTGATAATCATCACTATTATTTACGATTTGGAGTGGAGGTGACAGCGAGGAGAGAAAGGGCCAATTTTAGTAACATAATTGCTTTTAAGAAAAGCAACAA
>NW_016890898.1:0-592 GCF_001698545.2 Rhinopithecus bieti | reverse complement strand
GCCAAGATGGCGGGAAGAGAAACTTCATACAGGTTTCTGAATGAACATGTTTTCACCTCTCTTGGTGAATATCCAGGAGTAGAATGGTTGGGTTGTATGGCAGGTGTATGTTTAACTTTGTAAGAAACCGACAAACTTTTCCAAGGTGTCTGTAGTATCTTGTAGTTGCAGTAGCCAAGAATGAGGGTTTTTTTCAGATGCTTTGTGTCCTTTGCCAGCACTTGGTAGATTTCAAGATCCGAGACATTCTAACAGGTGTGTAGCGGGATCTCGCGGCAGGGGTCCGTACTTTCCCGTGATTAAGATCCTTAACAATGAGCATCGTTCCATGTCCTTATTTGCAACCTGTGTATCTTCTTTGATGAGGTGTCTGTGCAAATCTTCCGCCATTGTTTTTTAATTGGGTTGCTTATTTCCCTATTATGGAATTTTGAGTGTTTTTTATGTGTAACAGCCGCAAGATCTTTATCTTATGTGTTTTATAATTTTCTTTCAGTCTGTGACTTGTCTTTTCATTTTCTTAACTGTCTTTAAAATAAGTTTTGGCCAGGCGCGGTGGCTCACGCCTGTAATCCCAGCACTTTGGGAGGCC
>NW_016890897.1:0-591 GCF_001698545.2 Rhinopithecus bieti | reverse complement strand
TTACCATCCCATTAAAACCTAATCACCCTTACCCTGCTCAACACCATATCCTAACCCGCAGCATGCTTGAAAGGATTAAATCCTGTTATCACTCACCTGTTACAGCATGGCCTTTTAAAGTCTATAAACTCTCCATACAATTCCCCATTTTACCTGTTCTAAAACCGCACAAGCCTTGCAAGTTAGTTCAGGATCTGTGCCTTATCAACCAAATTGTTTCGCCTAGCCACTTCAGGGTGCCAAACCCATATACTCTCCTATCCTCAATACTTCCCTCCACAGCCCATTATTCTGTTCTGGATCGCAAACATGCTTTCTTTACTATTCCTTTGCACCCTTCATCCCAGTCTCTCTTCACTTTTACTTGGACTGACCCTGACACCCATCAGGCTCAGCAAATTACCTAGGCTGTACTGCCGCAAGGCTTCACAGACAGCCCCATTACTTCAGTCAAGCCCAAATTTCTTCCTCTTCTGTTATCTATCTTGGCATAATTCTCATAAAACACATGTGCTCTCCCTCCTGATCATGTCCAGCTAATCTCCCAAACCCCAATCCCTTCTACAAAACAACTCCTTTCCTTCCTAGGCA
>NW_016890896.1:0-614 GCF_001698545.2 Rhinopithecus bieti | reverse complement strand
TGTGGTGTCCTCTGCCCCTGACAGCAGAAGTCTTTTTTGGTGAGGTGCAAAGGACCACGGTTCAAAGTGACCCCTCGAGCGGCGTCTCTGGCTGGACATCTGTGACCTGTGTCATTTCGGGCTTTTGTTCGTGTCCCGCTTCCCACTGCGATTCCCACACTAGAGGTCTCCTTTATCCTTAAATTTCTCACCTGAGGAGGCTTGTAAGTGCCCGTCCACAAGTGTCTGGCCCGTCACTAAGCTGGTTCTGAGGAAGGTGCCTGGGGCAGAAGTTGGGGTGGGGAAGTGCGACCACAGGGCAGTGAGAGTCTTTCGCCGGGGAGGAGGGCAGCTGTTGTGGCCAAAATGCAGCCCCACCTGGCCCTGGCACCTGGTGGCCCCTCCGCTTGGCCCCTGGAGCCGCCTGGTGGTAAAGGGGTTAACGCAGGGACCCAGCGGGGACGCACTGGGGTATGGGGTTGTGTAAACTTTATTTCGTGGGGCGGCCTCCGTGGAGGGAGGGCGGCGGCGGGGTCGGGGCGGAGCAGCGCCCTTGCCAGGGATGAGACCCGGAGCTGCGGAGGGGCGGGGAGGCGGCGCTCAGCCCGGGTGCAGCCTCGGGGAGGGAGGGATGC
>NW_016890895.1:0-607 GCF_001698545.2 Rhinopithecus bieti | reverse complement strand
CCAATCTAAAGTTGTATGAAATAATAGATATCCACTAAACATCTGGGTAATTTTCAATTTAAGATTCTAGGAAAACATTTCTTCTAAAAGTGTGTTCTTATTAAAAGGTAAATAGTTTTGTCTAGTTTATATGTTATTTAAAGGATACATGTAAAACAAGGTAAAAGGAACCAGGAAATAAGAGACATAAAGAAAGTTACAGATATAAAGAGGTATTTTTTGGTAAGGAAAGTTAAAAGAAAATGACTTTGTATGACAGAGGATCTTGTATGGTAAATTTTATCTTAAAATAAAATGACTGGTTATTTAAGAAATAGGTGATATTTAGGACAAACCAGAAAGTCCAAGCGTGTCATGAATGGTCTGTATAGGTGGTAATGAGGTTAGTAAAAAAGGAATTTTTTTTTTTAAGTTATATAGTTAAGTTGGCTGTAATTGAAAGGAATGTATAATAATCTTTCTAGGAATCGAACTTTGATATTGAAAGTATAGGAATTGAACTTTGATATTAAAATACACTAATGCAAAGGAAATAATTGGTTAAACAAGCTTTTATAAAACTATTGACTTTTAAAGCAAGAAGTTTTAATTTTAAATTCTATAATCT
>NW_016890893.1:0-1306 GCF_001698545.2 Rhinopithecus bieti | reverse complement strand
AGTTGAACAATGAGAATACATGGACACAGAGAGGGGAACATCACACACCGGGGCCTGTCAGGGGTGGTGGCCTAGGGGAGGGATAGCATTAGAAGAAATACCTAATGTAGATGACGGGTTGGTAGGTGCAGCAAACCACCATGGCACATGTATACCTATGTAACAAACCTGCACGTTCGGCACATGTACCCCAGAACTTCAAGTATAATAAATAAATTAATTAATTTTTTAAAAAAGTCAAAAGTACAACTTTCTGGATCTAGCTCAGCCTTCTGTCAAACAGCTCAGTAACCTCAACAGGCATTACTGTATTAAAGAAAGTAGCATCCAATATATAATCTTCAAAATTATAAAGAAAATCTTAAACTAGGACTAGTATATCCTATTTCAAAAGATAGGCAAATTGTGATTTCTTTTTTGAAAATTTATAATTGTAAAGAAAATCCTAAAGTGTAACTATTCTGCATAATTAAGAAGGCAAGAAAATCATAATGCTTTTCAAAAGTTCCTCTCGCACATGATTTTAAGTTTTATTGTTTATCTTGAAATTCATTTATATTAAACTTATATTTGAACAGTGTTCAGATAAATGTGGTATTAGCATATGCAGTGTTTTATTATATAAAATATTTTACTTTTAGATATTATAAAACATTAACTAGGCATACTCTCTTATACCATAAGATATGTGGAGTCAGTTTGGTACTGTATCTATTCAAAATATACAGTGATGTATCAGTTCCACTTTCAGAAATCTGTTCTGAGGAAATATTTGCACAGGTACATAAAGATACATAATTTTGTTGTATCTCTATAATAGCAAAAAATTGGAAATTATACAGAAACCAACTGAATACTGGAGGTGAGTTTACTGACATAGAAAGATACCCACGATACATGAAAAGACAAGTTGAAAACAAAATGTACAGGATGACCCCAGTTTTGAAAATAAAAAAAAATTACTGTGCATGTGTTTATGCATATTCAGGGAAAAAAACCTGGAAGTAGAAATTCTTCACTGACCAGTCACTTTTTTCTTTATATAGTTATGTGTTTTACAAATACTTACTCTAGTTCTTTTAAAACTCACAGGTATTTTAAAGATAAGAAACTAAAATAAATCATCAGTGGTATAAACTTAAACACTAATGTTTCTGCCATTCTGCAGAGTATTAATTCTCAAACTTGAGTTTGAGAAACTCAAAACAAGCAATTTTATAAGTCACATAGGTCTTTTAATGATTCTTAGGGTAGAAATCTATTTTTTTAAAATATGTGTGTATTTTTTTAAAATACATATGTGAAA
>NW_016890892.1:0-613 GCF_001698545.2 Rhinopithecus bieti | reverse complement strand
TTTTGTTTGTTTCTTGAGACGGAGTTTCGCTCTTGTTGCCCAGGGTGGAGTGCAGTGGCGCGATCTCGGCTCACTGCAACCTCCACCTCCCCGGTTCAAGCGATTCTTCTGCCTTAGCCTCTGAGTAGCTGAGATTACAGGCGCCTGCCCGGTGCCCAGCTATTTTTTTTTTTTTTTTTTTTTTTTTTTTTTATTTCTAGGAGAGACAAGGTTTCACTATGTTGGCCAGGCTGGTCTGGAACTCCTGCCCTCAGATGATCTACCCGCCTTGGATTACAAGCGTTAGCCACCACGCCCGGATTTTTTCTTTTTCTTTTTCTTTAGAGACAGGGTGTGGGGCACAGTGGCTCACGCCTGTAATCCCAATACTTTGAGAGGCCGAGGCGGGTGGATCAGGAGGTCAGGAGTTCAAGACCAGTCTGGCCAAGATGGTGAAACCCCTTCTCTACTAAAATACAAAATCAGCCGGGTGTTTGGGCACGTGCCTGTAGTCCCAGCTACTACTACTGGGAGGCTAAGGCAAGAGAATCGCTTGAACCCGGGAGGAGGAGGTTGCAGTGAGCCAAGATTGTGCCACTGTACTCCAGCCTGGGCGACAGAGCGAGACTGTCTC
>NW_016890891.1:0-544 GCF_001698545.2 Rhinopithecus bieti | reverse complement strand
ATAATTGCCATTCTGACTGGTGTGAGATGGTATCTAATTGTGGTTTTGATTTGCATTTCTCTAATGATCAGTAATGTTGAGCTTTTTTCCATATGTTTGTTGGCCACATAAATGTGTTCTTTTGAGAAGTGTCTGCTCATATTCGTTGCCCACTTTTGACGACGTTGCTTGTTTATGTCTTGTAAATTTGTTTAAGTTCTTAGTAAATTCTGGATATTAGACCTTTGTCAGATGGGTACACTGCAAAATTTTTTTCCCATTCTGTAGGTTGCCTGCTCACTCTGATGATAGTTTCTTTTGCTGTGCAGGAGCTCTTTAGTTTAATTATATCACCATTTGTCAATTTTAGCTTTTGTTGAACCATTGTGGTAGACAGTGTGGTGATTCTTCAAGGATCTAAAATCAGAAATACCATTTGACCCAGCAATCCCATTACTGGGTATATGCCCAAAGGAATATAAATCATTCTATTATAAAGATATATGCACACATATGTGTATTGCAGCACTATTCACAATAGCAAAGACATGGAACCAACCCAAAT
>NW_016890890.1:0-1994 GCF_001698545.2 Rhinopithecus bieti | reverse complement strand
AGACAGGGTCTTGCTCTGTCGCCCAGGCTGGAGTGCAGTGGCAGGAGCGCACAGCTCACTGCAGCCTTGACCTCCAGGGCTTAAGCAATCCTCTCACCTCAGCCTTCCAAGTGAATGGGACTATAGGTGTGTGCCACCATGCCCAGCTAATTTGTAAGAAAATTTTTTGTAGAAACCAGGTCCCCTTATGTTGTGCAGGCTGGTCTCGGAACTCCTAGGCTCAAGTGATCCTCCCACCTTAGCCTTTGGAGTGGCTGGGGTTATAGGTATGAGCCACTATGCCCGAAGCAGATTATTTATTTATTTATTTATTTGTTTGTTTTGGTTTTGTTTTTTTCGAGACAGGGTCTCACTCCCTATCTAGCAAGAGGCCCAGGCTAGACTGCAGTGGCACAATCACTGCTTTCTGCAGCCTCAACTTCCCAGGCTCAGATGATTCTCCTACCTCAACCTCCCAAGTACCTGTGACTATAGGTGCACACCACCTTGCCTGGCAATTTTTTTTTTTTTTTTTAATTTCTTTGGAGAGACAGAGTTTCACCATGTTGCCCAGGCTAGTCTCGAACTCCTGGGCTCAAGCTATCCACACACCTTGGCCTCCCAAAATGCTAGGATTACAGGCATGAGCCACCACACCCAGCCCCGAAGCAGATATTTAAATGAACACTTATAGTCTGCTGGTGGGAGTGAGTTTAGTGTATTTTAAATAGTTTATTCTAAGTCATTTTGTTCAGGATATTAGCAAATGTTTTCAGAAGTCAGTATGTTTAAGAAATTAAATTTGAAACTTCAACTTTTAATTTTAGGTTTAAAATATCCTTTTTTTGCTGAAGGAACACATTTGCTGGTATAGTTTCAGAATGTCAAGTACTGTGTCCTACTGGATCTTAAATTCTACAAGGAACAGCATTGCCACACTGCAAGGGGCAGACGCTTATACTCCAGGTATGTCTCAAATAGGAATAAATTAAAATGGAGGCTCTTTTCCCGGGTGCCACCCACCCTAAACAGTTCCCCATGTGGTGGCTTCACTCTGATCAAAGCCTACAGACACACATCAACAGAGGAAGATGATTTTCACTTGCAACTCAGCCCTGAGCAGATAAACGAAGCACTTCGAGCTGGCGAATCAGCCCACAAGATTCTTGACCTTGAAAGCAGAGTTCCAAATTCAGTGTTGCGGTTTGAGAGCAACCAGCTGGCTGCCAATTCACCAGTGGAGGACCGGCGAGGTGTAGCCTCCTGCCTGCAAACCAATGGACTGATGTTTGGCATCTTCGATGGACATGGCGGTCATGCATGTGCCCAAGCAGTGAGTGAGAGGCTCTTCTACTATGTGGCAGTGTCCCTGATGTCCCACCAGACCCTGGAGCACATGGAGGGAGCTATGGAAAGCATGAAACCCTTGCTGCCCATCCTGCATTGGCTCAAGCACCCAGGGGACAGTATCTACAAGGATGTCACATCCGTGCATCTTGACCACCTCCGTGTCTATTGGCAGGAACTGCTTGACTTGCATATGGAAATAGGACTAAGCATTGAAGAAGCATTAATGTACTCCTTCCAGAGACTGGATTCTGACATCTCGCTGGAAATCCAGGCCCCTCTGGAAGATGAGGTGACAAGGAACCTGTCACTCCAGGTTGCTTTCTCTGGGGCAACAGCTTGCATGGCCCATGTTGATGGAATTCACTTGCACGTGGCAAATGCTGGTGACTGCCGAGCCATCCTTGGTGTCCAGGAGGACAATGGCATGTGGTCTTGTCTGCCTCTTACCCGTGACCACAATGCCTGGAATCAGGCCGAGCTGTCCCGGCTAAAGAGGGAGCACCCTGAGTCAGAGGACAGGACAATCATCATGGAGGACAGGCTGCTGGGCGTTCTCATCCCCTGCAGGGCCTTTGGGGATGTTCAGCTGAAGTGGAGTAAAGAGTTGCAGCGCAGCGTTCTGGAGAGGGGCTTCAATACTGAGGCCCTCAACATCTACCAGTTCA
>NW_016890889.1:0-545 GCF_001698545.2 Rhinopithecus bieti | reverse complement strand
GACAATAAAACTATCTGTTGTGGCCAGGGATCTGGGGTGGGGAGAAGGTATGACTAGGATAAGCAGAGGAGATTTATTAGACTGGTGAAACTATTCTCTTGGATACTGCAATAATGAATTACATTATACCATTGTGGATTATTTATTATCAGAAGGTGGATTACATTACGCATTTCTCAAAGAGCACAGAACCTTAAAACACAAACAGTAAACCTTAATGTATGTGAAGTTTAAAAAAATTAGGAGGTTGGGAGATCCCAAGGTAAGATATAGG
Organism: Rhinopithecus bieti; assembly: GCF_001698545.2. NCBI lineage: Eukaryota > Metazoa > Chordata > Mammalia > Primates > Cercopithecidae > Rhinopithecus > Rhinopithecus bieti. Next base: position 271 of record NW_016890889.1, on the reverse strand, counting down.
TCATGGCAAAACAATCTAACTGTGTTACAAATGTATAAAACAACCTCATTGATGAGTATCAGAGGATATGGTGCTGGCCTATGTAACTGTGGAAGGGAGTGTCTATGATTGAAGGCAAAAGGAACCATACTGAAACAGTATAGTCTAGTTGATAAAGCTGTTTCCCACAGATAGGGAGTTAACAATTCCGGTACCACTAAGGATATTAAGAGAGAGAGAGATATGTATCTTTCTATATATATATAATTCTGTATATATATATATTTCTATA
>NW_016890888.1:0-508 GCF_001698545.2 Rhinopithecus bieti | reverse complement strand
CCCAGCGTGGTAGCGGGCACCTGTAATCCCAGCTAGTCGGGAAGCTGAGGTGGGAGAATTGCTTGAACCCAGGAGGCGGATGTGGCACTGAGCCGAGATCGCACCACAGCACTCCAGCCTGGGCGGCAGGGCGAGACATTGTCTTCAGAAAAAAAGAAAAGAAAGAAAGAAAGAAGAAAAAAGAAAGAAGGAAAGAAAGTGCATCGATTGTGCATGTCTCTCTCTCAGTGAAAAGCAGGGAAACATTTAACTCCACGTTCCTGTCTCCATTGGTTGAGGGCTGTCCCGTGGGAACAGGCAGGAATCCACCAGGGATGCGTGGATCTGGTGACGGCCAGCATGCGTGGACCATTTGCCAGACCTGTGGCTGGAATCTGGAGCAAGGTGAGAACACATGAGGCTGGACAAGGGGTCTCAGCCTGGTTCCCAGGTATGGGACTTGATGGTCACCTAACTGGCCAGGATGGGAAATGCAGCAGGGACCAGGGCAGCGAGGGAGGCTGCTCCA
>NW_016890887.1:0-1990 GCF_001698545.2 Rhinopithecus bieti | reverse complement strand
ATAATTTCACACAGAATTAAAAGTATTTCTACAAATTAGTATGTTTCGTTTTAGATGAAAGATTAAATAATCAGTTAAATCTCCTAGACCTAGGTGAGCCAGAAGAAACACAGGCAGAGTCTGGCATTCTTGCAGAGTTGAGGAGACAGCTGAGAGTTCCCGGACAAAAGCAGCTAGGGTTCACAGAGCATGAGAGAGGGGAGAGCTGCACAGGGAGAAAACTCTGGCAATATCTATCGGGTCTTTCTCGAGTGTTTCAGGAGAGAACTGATCTGCATATGTGTGGGTGAAGTCTACTCAAAATTGAAGAATGAACCTCTGGAAGGACCAAAGGGAACAATTCTTGGAGCTCAGGTTAAGCCAAGAATATTTTATTTTCTTCACCATCCAGAAGGGTCAGTTCATCAGGAGGATATAACATTGCCAAGTATTTATGCAAGTAGTAACAGAGCTTCAAAATACATGAAACAAAATAGATAAAGCTGCAAGGAGAAAGAGACACATTCAAAAAACAGTTGAAGGTTTCAATATCCCACTCTCAATAACTGATAGAAAAGTTATGCTAATTCTATACAAACTCTTCTAAAATTTAAAAGTATGGAATACTTTCCTAATCAGTTAATGATGCTAGCATTACTCTGACACCAAAACAAACAAACAAAAAAAGCATTACAAGAAAAGAAAACCGGCTGGACACAGTGTCTCACGCCTGTAATCCCAGCACTTTGGGAGGCCGAGGCAGGTGGATCACAAGGTCAGGAGATCAAGAACATCTTGGCCAACATGGTGAAATCCCATCTCTACTAAAATACAAAACTTAGCCAGGCATGGTGGCACGCGCTTTTAATCCCAGCTGCTCCAGAGGCAGAGACAGAAGAATCACTTGAACCCAGGAGGCGGAGGCTGCAGTGAGCCGAGATCGCACCATTGCACTCCAGCCTGGATGACAAGAGTGAAACTTTGTCTCAAAATAAATAAAACAAAATAAAATCAGAGACCGATATTTTGCATGAACATAAGATATAATAATCCAACAATATGTAAAACGCATAACGTGTCATTACCAAATATGTATTAACCCAGAAAATGCAAAAGTGGTTTAACATTTGAAATTTATCAATATAATTTACCATGTTAACAGATTAAAAGAAAAAAACATACAGTAATCTAAGTAGATGCAGAAAAAAACTAAGACAATCAGATTGAACATCTATTTCTGAAAAAACTCTTGGCACATGAGAAAAGACAGGAACTTGATAAAGAAAATCTACAAAACCTACATATAATATCATATTTGTGTTAGGGATTAAATGCTTTTCTCCTAAGGTAAGGAACAAGAAAATTTCATTCCCTAGAAGGATCTAGTTAGTGCACTAAGGCAAGAAAATAAATAAAATACATTCAGATTGGAAAACAAGTAATTTATTATTATTATTATTATAATTTACGTTCTGGGATAGATGTGCAGAACGTGAAGTTTTGTTACACAGGTATACCATGCTATGGTGGTTTGCTGCACCCATCAACAGTCATCTACATTAGTTATTTCTCCTAATGCTATCCTTCCCTTAGCCCCCCACCCACCGACAGACCCTGGTGTTTGATGTTCCCCTCCCTGTGTCCATGTGTTCTCATTGTTCAACTCTCACTTATGAGTGAGAACATGTGGTGTTTGGTTTTCTGTTCCTGTGATAGTTTGCTGAAAATGATGGTTTCCAGCTTCATCCATGTCCCTGCAGAGGACATGGACTTATCCTATTTTATGGCTGCGTAGTATTCCATGGTGTATATGTGCCACATTTTCTTTATCCAGTCTATCATTGATAGGCATTTGGGTTGGTTGCGAGTCTTTGCTATTGTGAATAGTCCGGCAATAAACATATGTGTGCATGTGTCTTTATAGTAGAATGATTTATAATCCTTTGGGTATATCCCAGTAATAAGATTGCTGAGTCAAATGATATTTCTGGTTCTAAATCCTTGAGGAATT
>NW_016890886.1:0-543 GCF_001698545.2 Rhinopithecus bieti | reverse complement strand
TCCTGCCTCAGCCTCCCCAGTAGCTGGGATTACAGGCACCCGCCACCATGCCTGGCCATTTTTTTTTTTTTTTTTTTTTGAGATGGAGTCTCACTCTGTTGTCCCGGCTGGAGTACAGTGGTACTATCTCGGTTCACTGCAACCTCCACCTCCTAGGTTCAAGTGATTCTTCTGTCTCAGCCTCCTACGTAGCTAGGACTTCAGGTGCTTGCCACCACACCTGGCTAATTTTTGTATTTTTAGTAGAGATGGGGTTTTACCATGTAGACCAGGCTGATCTCAAACTCCTGACCTCAGGTGATCCATCCGCCTCAGCCTCCCAAAGTTCTGGGATTACAGGTATGAGCCACTGCGCCTGGCGTAATTTTATATTTTAGTAGAGATGGGGTTTCACCATGTGGCCAAGCTGATCTTGAACTCCTGACCTCAGGTGATCCACCTGCCTCAGCCTCCCAAAGTGCTGGGGTTACAGCCATGAGCCACTGTGCCTAGCCAGACATTTCTATTTTGTAATAAATACGACAGTGACCAATTACTCATTAG
>NW_016890885.1:0-846 GCF_001698545.2 Rhinopithecus bieti | reverse complement strand
AAAGACTTAAATGTTAGACCTGAAACCATAAAACCCTAAAAGAAAATCTAGGCAATACTGTTCAGGACATAGGCATGGGCAAGGAATTCATGACTAAAACACTAAAAGCAATAGCAACAAAAGCCAAAATAGACAAATTGGATCTAATTAAAGAGCTTCTGCACAGCAAAAAAAACTACCACCAGAGTGAACAGGCAACCTGCAGAATGGGAGAAAACTTTTGCAATGTACCCATCTGACAAAGGGCTAATATCCAGAATCTACAAAGAACTCAAACAAATTTATAAGAAAAAAACAAACAACCCCATGAAAATTGGGCAAAGGGTATGGACAGACACTTCTCAAAAAAGACATTTATGCAGCCAACAGACAAATGAAAAAAATGCTTATCAACACTGGTCATCAGAGAAATGCAAATCAAAACCACAGTGACATACCATCTCACACAAATTAGAATGGCAATCATTAAAATGTCAGGAAACAACAGATGCTGAAGAGGATGTAGAGAAATAGGAATGCTTTTACACTGTTGGTGGGAGTGTAAATTAGTTCAACCATTATAAAGACAGTGTGGCGATTCCTCAATGATATAGAACTAGAAATACCATTTGATCCAGTGATCCCATTAGTGGGTATATACCCAAAGGATTATAAATCTTGCTACTGTAAAGACACATGCACATGTACGTTTATTGCAGCACTATTCACAATAGCAAAGACTTGGAACCAACCCCAATGTCCATCAATGATAGACTGGAATAAGAAAATGTGGTATATATACACCATGGAAATTATGCAGCCATAAAACGGATGAGTTCATGTCCTTTGCAGGGACATGGAAGAAGC
>NW_016890884.1:0-1011 GCF_001698545.2 Rhinopithecus bieti | reverse complement strand
CAAGGGAAAAGATAACTTATGAAAATTCAACACTTTAACTTCATCTGCCCACTTTTAAACTTTTGTTGTTTCTCTTTGTGTCTTATTGTACTCTCTATGTCTTGAAAACTTCTCATAGTTATTAATTTTTTACACAGTGTTTTCTGTCTGTAGTTCGTTGTTAAAATTGGTGTTCCTGCAGGGGAGCAATCAATGGAGGTTTCCATTCCAGCTTCTTGCTCCACCCTCCCAACTGCATTCCTCAACTTCACAATTTCAGCTTGATTCCTTTTAACTACTTCAATGTCATTGTTAAATTTATCTGATAGATTTCTGAATTCCCTGTGTGTTATTTTGAGTTTCTTTCACTTGCCTCAAAACAGCTATTTTGAATTACTTGTCTCAAAGGTCACATATCTTTATTCTCCAGGCCTGGACCCTGGTGCCTTCTTTAGTTCATTTGGTGAGGTCATGTTTACCTGGATGGTCTTGATGCTTGTGGATGTTCATCGGCGCCTGGGCATTGAAGAGTTCGGTATTCATTGTAGTCTTTGCAGTCTGGGCTTATTTGTACCCATCTTTCTTCGGAAGGCTTTCCAGATATTCAAAGGGAACTGGGTGTTGTAATCTAAGTTGTATCTGCATTAGGGGTACCCCAAGTCCAGTAACACTGTGGCTCTTGCAGACTTGTAGAGGTACTGCCTTGGTGGTCTTGGATAAGATCCAGAAGAATTCTCTGAATTACCAGACAGAGACTCTTGTTTTCTTCCCTTATTTCTCCCAAACAAACTCTCAATCTCTCTCTCTCTCTCTCTCTCTCTCTCTCTCTCTCTCTCTCTCTGTCTCCGCCCCTCGCCCCTGGCATTTCTTGCTATCGCTCTTGCTCTCATTCTATCTTGCTCTCTCTTGCTCTTGCTCTCTCTCTGTGCTGAGACACCTGGACCTGCAGGTGGACAACATAATCCCCCCTGTGGCCACCACCAGTGGGGCCTTGCTGGGTCAGACCTGAACCCAGCACTGCACTGGGTCTCG
>NW_016890883.1:0-615 GCF_001698545.2 Rhinopithecus bieti | reverse complement strand
TCCTGAGACTGTCATGGGTGCATTCTTAAGCTCAGCAAAATAAGCTTTCTAAACTGATCGAGACCTGTGTCTCAGAGACTTTCAGGTCCACATCAGTATGTGCCGTATACTGTTCTATGCTCTAGGAATATAGAATTGTATAGCATATAGAATATAAAATTACTGCCTTCACAGAGCTTATATTCAAGCGTGGAAGTGTGTGTGTATACATGTGTGTGAGCATGTGCGTGCATTTGCGTGTGTGCATGTGTGTGTGCACGTGTGTGTGTGTGTAAGAAACAAACAAGATATAAGAGAAAGGCCAGGGCCGGGCGCGGTGGCTCAAGCCTGTAATCCCAGCACTTTGGGAGGCCGAGACGGGCGGATCACGAGGTCAGGAGATTGAGACCATCCTGGCTAACACGGTGAAACTCCGTCTCTACTAAAAAATACAAAAAACTAGCCGGGCGAGGTGGCGGGCGCCTGTAGTCCCAGCTACTCGGGAGGCTGAGGCAGGAGAACCGAGTAAACCCGGGAGGCGGAGCTTGCAGTGAGCTGAGATCCGGCCACTGCACTCCAGCCTGGGCGACAGAGCGAGACTCCGTCTCAAAAAAAAAAAAGAAAAAAAAAAAAAAA
>NW_016890882.1:0-614 GCF_001698545.2 Rhinopithecus bieti | reverse complement strand
AGGAACTCTTTCTTTGGAGACCTCGGTTCTTGAGATGCAAGTCTGCCGATGCTCCCGGCCAAAGAAAGCCTCTTCCTTCTTTAACCTGGTGTCTGAGGGGTTTTGTCTGTAGCTCATCCTGCTGCATTTCTTGGTTCCCTGACTGGGAACTGAGGTGATTAACGGATGGTTGAGGCAGCCCCTTAGGCAGCTGAAGCCAGCCTTGTGGAGCTTCCCTTTGGGGACTCCAGACAGTTTGAATGATGCAGAGCTGGAGAGTGCTTCTGGTAGGCATTTTCCCTGGTGGTATGCCTCATCAGAGCAGTGCACGGCAGGTCCCCACAGAGGATCAACACAGCAGCTGAACACCAGGAAGGAACCGGCACTTGGAATCCAGACATCTGGTACGGTAGGACTGGTCTGTTTCAGGAAGTCAGGGACTCTGAACAGAGGGACCAGCTGAAGGCATGGCAGAAGAACATAAATTGTGAAGATTTCATGGACATTTATTAGTTCCCCAAATTGATACTTTTATAATTTCTTATGCCTATCTTTGCTGCAATATCTGAATATAAATTGTGAAGATTTAATGGACACTTATCACTTCCCCAGTCAATACTCTTGTGATTTCCTAA
>NW_016890881.1:0-235 GCF_001698545.2 Rhinopithecus bieti | reverse complement strand
TTTGCTGATCAAAAAAATTAGTTTTATTATATTGGTGGTCCTATAAAATATTTTTATGAAAATCAAATTTTAAAAACATTTTTTCAAAAAATTAATAACAAATCTATATATGTTAAGCAACGTTTTAGAAAATATGTAGTATTAAGTATCTAAAATAATGATGCACAAATTTCAATATTGAAATTCATACTTGTGGAATATCTTGTGAGAATAATCACTTGACGGTGTTCCTACA
>NW_016890880.1:0-236 GCF_001698545.2 Rhinopithecus bieti | reverse complement strand
CTAAGCTAATTCTTAGGCCAAATATCCAAGATGCAATTCAAGCTGTCCTCCTCCTCCATGAGAATTTACTACTGCAGCTACCACACCAACCACAGAATGACAGACTTCAGGAACCATCTTACAAATACATCCTTATTGTACAGTTGAAAAAAGGAGGCTAAACAGCCTTGAAAGCCTTGCCAGGATCAGAATCCATACAGCCCTACATTCTCATTCTAGTGCTTTTCACACCTTAT
>NW_016890879.1:0-234 GCF_001698545.2 Rhinopithecus bieti | reverse complement strand
CAATGGGGAAAGGATTTCCTGTTGAATAAATGGTGTTGGGAAAACTGGCTAGCCATACACAGAAAACTGTAACTGGACCCTTTCCTTACACCTTACATAAAATTAACTCAAAATGGATTAAAGACTTAAACATAAGACCTAAAACCGTAAAACCCTAGAAGAAAATGTAGGCAATACCATTGAGGACATAGGCATGGACAAAGACTTCATGTCTAAAACACCAAAAGCAATGGC
>NW_016890878.1:0-234 GCF_001698545.2 Rhinopithecus bieti | reverse complement strand
CAAAAACCAAGTATTAGCTTAGCTGGGTGTGGTGGTGCACACTTGTAGTTCCAGCTAGTCAGGAAGCAGAGGGGGGCGATAGATTGAGCCTGGGAGTTTGAGGCTGCAGCTAGCCATGATCTTTCCCCGTGACTCCAGCCTTGGGGATGAGGGAAACCCTGTCTTTTTTTTTTTTTTTTTTAGAAAAGTCTCACTCTTGCACCCACGCCGGAGGGTGGTGGCACGATCTCAGCT
>NW_016890877.1:0-234 GCF_001698545.2 Rhinopithecus bieti | reverse complement strand
AAATTATAGTTCTTTGCAGGAAAAGGATGAGTTCATATCCTTTGCAGGGACATGGATGAAGCTGGAAACCATCATTCTCAGCAACCTATCATAAGGACAGTGAACCAAACACCGCATGTTCTCACTCATAGGTGGGAGTTGAAAATGAGAACACATGGACACAGGGAGGGGAATATCACACACCAGGGCTGGTCAGAGGGTGAGGGGCAAGGGGAGGGAGAGCATTAGGAGAAA
>NW_016890876.1:0-236 GCF_001698545.2 Rhinopithecus bieti | reverse complement strand
TATTAGCTGGGCATGGTGGCAGGCGCCTGTAGTCCCAGCTACTCAGGAGGCTGAGGCAGAGAATCACTTGAACTCAGGAGGCGGAGGTCATAGTGAGCTGAGATCGTGCCACTGCACTCCAGCCTGCCTGACAGAGCAAGACTCTGTCAAAAAAAAAAAAAAAAAAAAAGAAGGTGGACAAACTAATAACCGGAGGTTTGTTGTGTCTTAAATAAAGGTTCGGACTGAAAACTTAT
>NW_016890875.1:0-236 GCF_001698545.2 Rhinopithecus bieti | reverse complement strand
TTTGGTGAATCTGACAATTATGTGTCTTGGAGTTGCTCTTCTTGAGGAGTGAGTATCTTTGTGGTGTTCTCTCTATTTCCTGAAGTTGAATGTTGGCCTGCCTTGCTAGCTTGAGGAAGTTCTCCTGGATAATATCCTGCAGAGTGTTTTCCAACTTGGTTCCATTCTCCCTGTCACTTTCAGGTACACCAATCAGACTTTTCACATAGTCCCATATTTCATGGAGGCTTTGTTTA
>NW_016890874.1:0-231 GCF_001698545.2 Rhinopithecus bieti | reverse complement strand
AGAACTTTTCGAGAAACAGTTTTGTGATATTTGTATTCATCTCAAGTGGTTTAAACTTTTGTTAGTTGAGCAGTTCGGTATCACTGTTTTGTAGTACCTGAGAAGTGTTCTTTTGAGCACATTGAAGCCTATGGTGAAAAGGAAATATCCTCATATTTAAACTAGAGAGAAGCTTTTGAGAAACTGCTATGAGATGGGTGAATTCATCTCACAGTGTTACACCTTTCTTTT
>NW_016890873.1:0-236 GCF_001698545.2 Rhinopithecus bieti | reverse complement strand
ACAAACTGCTGAATGAAAAGAAAGGTTAAACTCTTTGAGTTTAGTTTACACATCACAAAGTGGTTTCTCAGAGAGCTTACTAATAGATATTATCCTTGGATACTCCATTTTTCACCACTGACATCAATGAGCTCCCAAATGTCCATTCTGCAAATGAACAAAAACAGTCTTTCAAAACTGCTGTATCAAAGAAAGGTTTAAATCTGTGAGATGAATGCACACATCACAAGCAGCTT
>NW_016890872.1:0-1269 GCF_001698545.2 Rhinopithecus bieti | reverse complement strand
CCAAAATATCCTATTGCATGCTCCCCAAAGCAGTGCCAACAAGCTGCTCCATGATAAGAACTGTGTAACTCTGTGAGATGAATTAAGACATCATAAAGCGGTTTATCAGAAAGCTTCTTTCTAGTTTTATATTAGGATATTTCCTTTGTTACCATAAGCTTCAATGCACTCTGAAATATCCTATTGCAGATTCCAAGAAAACAGTGCTACCAAACTGCTCCATGAAAAGAATCATGTAACACTGTGAGATAAAATCACATATCACAAAGCAGTTTCTCAGAAAGCTTCTTTCTAGTTTTTTTCCGAGGATATTTCCTTTTCATAATAGACCTCAATGCGCTCCCGAATATCCCTTTGCAGATTCCACGTAAACAGTTTTAGCAAACTGCTCTGAGAAAAGAATCATGCTACTCTATGAGATGAATGCACACATCACAAAGCAGTTTCTCAGAAATCTTCTATCTAGTTTTATCTGAGAATATTCCGTTTGTCACCATAGCCTTCAATATGATCCAAAATATCCCTTCTCAGATTCCCCAATAACAGTGCTACTGAACTTCTCCATGGAAAGAATTCTGTAAGTCTGTTAGATGAACTCACAAGTCAGAAAGCAGTTTCATTGAAAGCTTCTTTCTAGTTTTGCCTGAGGATATATCCTTTGATACTATAAGCCTCAATGCACTCCCAAATATCCTATAGCAGATTCCACAAAACAGTTTTACCAAACTGCTCCAAGAAAAGAATCGTGCCACTTTGTGAGATGAAAACACACATCACACACAAGTTTATCAGAAAGCTTCTTCCTAGTCTTTATCTGAGGGTATTTCCTATTTCACCATAGGGTTCAAGGTGATCAATAATTTCCCCTCTCATATTCCCCAAAACAGTGCTATTAAACTTCTCCATAAAAGAACGGTGTAAGTCTGTGAGATGAATTCAAAACACACAAACCAGTTTCTCAGAGGGCTTCTTTCTAGTTTTTTTATGAGGATAATTCCTTTGTCACCATAACCTTCAATAAGCTCTGAAATATCCAATTGCAGATTCCAAGAAAACAGTGTTAGGAAACTGCTCAATGAAAACAACATTGTAACTCTCTAAGATGAATTCACACATCACAAAGCAGTTTCTCGGAAGACTTCTTTCTAGCTTTTATGTGAGGATATATCCTTTTCACCATAGACCCCAGTATGCTCCCCAATATCAATTTACAGATTCCACAAAAGCAGTGTTAGCAGAATGCTCCTTGAAAGGAAACGTGTAACTCTA
>NW_016890871.1:0-232 GCF_001698545.2 Rhinopithecus bieti | reverse complement strand
ATTTATTTATTTTGCTTTTTTTTTTTGTATTTTAGTAGAGATGGGGTTTCACCATGTTGGCCAGGATGGTCTCCATCTCTTGACCTCGTGATCCACCCGCTCCTGCCTCCCAAAGTACTGGGATTACAGGCATGAGCCACCGTGCCTGGTCATATTTTAAGTTCTTGATAAAGTTATGCCACATTGCCAACACTGTTACTCACTTTCTCCTTTCATCTTGTTAATTACAGAG
>NW_016890870.1:0-236 GCF_001698545.2 Rhinopithecus bieti | reverse complement strand
TCATTTCAACCTTGGTGAATCTGACAATTATGTATCTTGAAACTGCTTTTTTCGAGGAGTGTCTTTGTGGCGTTCTCTGTATTTCCTGAATTTGAATGTTGGCCAGCCTTTGCTAGTTTGGGGAAGTTCTCCTGGATAATATCCTGAAGAGTGTTTTCCAACTTGGTTCCATTCTTCTCATCACTTTCAGGTACACCAATCAGACGTAGATTTGGTCTTTTCACATAGTCCCATAA
>NW_016890869.1:0-236 GCF_001698545.2 Rhinopithecus bieti | reverse complement strand
CCAGTCTGGGCGACAGAGCGAGACTCCGCCTCAAAAAAAAAAAAAAAAAATTAGCCAGGCGTGGTGGTGAGCGCCTGTAGTCCCAGCTACTTGGGAGGCTGAGGCAGGAGAATCACTTGAACCTGAGAGGCAGAGGTTGCAGTGAGCCAAGATCACGCCACTGCACTCCAGCCTGGGCAACAGAGTGAGACTCTGTCTGAAATAACATAACATAACATAACATAACATAACATAAC
>NW_016890868.1:0-231 GCF_001698545.2 Rhinopithecus bieti | reverse complement strand
AAAATATATTGAATGTATTTAAAATTTATTCAAGAACATGTTATTCATAAATACATTTTATTCAAAATATTTTCTTCATTAATTTCTTCTTGAATATATTTAATGAATTATCAAATGATTATATTCTCCTTGCTCATATACTCTTCTTATTTGTGTTCATCATGTTTAAAATGAAAGTGAAACCGAATTATGCATACTATTTAATTGCTTTCAGTATCTGGTATAGTCCAA
>NW_016890867.1:0-213 GCF_001698545.2 Rhinopithecus bieti | reverse complement strand
TAACATTGATATAACACCCATAATTACTGACAGAACACTTAGCATAAAGACAGAACAATATAAATATAACGGCTGTAGTACTGATAGTACTGTAGTACTGTAGTACTGATACGACCTGTAATACGAACACTCAATACTAATACAACATTTGTAAGACACATAGAACAACTATAACACTGATATAACACCCATAATTACTGACAGAACACTTGG
>NW_016890866.1:0-1731 GCF_001698545.2 Rhinopithecus bieti | reverse complement strand
TATTTCTGGCATTATCAACATAGCTATTTCTCACTCAGAACATTTGATGTGTTCTAGTCTTTCATTAATTATGAAAAGATTAGACATAAACATAAGTGGTACAAAATTATTATCAGTTTTCATTTTATTCGTGTTTTAAAATTAACTTAATTTTCTTACTGAATTTTACTATTGTGATGTGAAAATTGTGTGTAAATTAATGCTTTTCAAAAGACTGAATTAACCATCAGTCTTAATGTTACTACCATATATCCTATGTTCATGTAAGATAATATTGTAATTCTACAAAAGGATAAGAAATAATAGATATGGGTCAGTGATATTATAGGTATGATAGCATATAACAAAGTGAAATTATTCTCAATTTCAGATACAGTAGAAGGATAGAAAGTTTAAATCATTAAGATTGCAAATTGTTCATTGGCCTATGAAACTACCCAAATTCATCAGTAACATTTTGCAGTGTTCTTGATGGTCATGAAGTGGGAGGAGGAAGCCATGAACAGCTATAAGACTTAGATTTATTTAGCTAAACAGATAAAGGATTTATTGGCAGAAAGAGGATGTGCAGAAGAAGGGCGGAAAACAGAAGATGGTTAGGGTTCTTTTCCTTTGCCCCAGATTTCTTGTGAGAATGCTCAACTAATGGTGAGATTTTAGGCAGAGTTAAGATTAATTTTGTGATGCCATTGTCCTTTATATTTAGTCTACGCTATCTTTCTGCAGGAATGTATACTAATACAAAGTGTGTTTCCATGGAAGATAAAGCTTACAAACTTTATGTTCTCCTGGTTCTTGAACCAAACTCAATGTTAGCAAGTATACGTCCTCAATATAGTTGAAAAGCAAAGACGCTTTCCAGAGAAATGTTATTGTCTCTGGCTTTCAAAGATCCCACAAAACACATCCTTCTATCTAACTCTTCAACTCAAGCTGTAACTCTTTATTTGTCTCCATTGAATAAGATAAGACCGTAGTTGTCAAAGGTGCATCATGATCACCTAGAAGCCCTGGTGAAAAGCACATTGCTGACCCATCTTTTCGGTTTCTCCATCATGTTTCCTGGTGATGCTCATGCCACTAGTCCAGGGACCATATTTTGAGAACACTGGATTGAAGAAACATAAATCACTTTTATGCCATGTATATTTAAACTTTGCCAATACAATTTCAGAAGAATCTGTTCAGACCTCAAAAAAGAAAACTAATATACAAATGCTTTAATTAGGTTTATTTGAAAATGTAATTCACATTGTTAGAGTACTTAAGCTAATCACTTCTATACACATGCGCATGATCTTTGCTATAATTTTATACAATGCCCTTTTACATAATATTCATACATCACAGTGATTTTTTTCTCTTAAACACTGCACATTGCAAGACGTTGTCAAGTATTTTGTTTGTCTCTAAAAGTTTTACACATTTATTCCTTTATATTTATATATGAGTGAATCCATCTTTCAGTCCTGGCAGTCATGGTGACTACCACTATCAAATAATATTATTCATAACTTGTCTAATAGCCTACAAAATTAAGGTTGGAAAATAATATTAAGTCAAATATCTCAGGCAATTTAAGACATGAAGTGAGTAGAATTATACTTTTATTAAAATCCTTTTCTCTATTCAAACAATAAGTAGAAATCTAAAGAATAACTACGAAAATAGTGATGTTAGATACATCATTGACTACTATATACCCCAAAGTCCTTATCGCCACAATTTTCA
>NW_016890865.1:0-213 GCF_001698545.2 Rhinopithecus bieti | reverse complement strand
GCAGGGGTTCTGGCTGCTTGAAAGGTCCTGAGAAAGTACATGCAATGAGGACTGAGCTTGCAGAGGGAAAACAGGCATGCAGAAGGCTCTGTGTGCAGCCCCAGACCTAGTCACCTTAACCACCATCCTCACTCCACCTCCATAGAGCAGGTCTCCTGTGTGTGGCCCAAGCAGGGCTGTCAGGACACTGAGAACATTCCCTCCTGCTGCAGG
>NW_016890864.1:0-724 GCF_001698545.2 Rhinopithecus bieti | reverse complement strand
CAGAACTCTTCACCCCAAATCAAAAGAATATACATTCTTCTGAGCACTGCATCACACTTATTCTAAAATTGACCACACAATTGGAAGTAAAACACTCCTCAGCAAATGTAAAAGAACGGAAATCACAACAAACTGCCTCTTAGACCACAGTGGAATCAAACTAGAACTCAGGATTAAGAAACTTACTCAAAATTATGCAACTACCTAGAAACTGAACAACTGGCTCCTGAATGACTAATGGGTAAATAATGAAATGAAAGCAGAAATAAAGATGTTCCTTGAAACCAGAGAACAAAGGAACAACATACAACAATCTCTGGAACACATTTAAAGCAGTGTATAGAGGGAAATTTACAGCACTAGATGCCCACAAGAGAAAGCAGGAAAGATTTAAAATCGACACCCTAACACTACATTAAAAGAACTAGAGAAGCAAGAGCGAACAAATTCAAAAGCTAGCAGAAGGCAAGAAATAACTAAGATCAGAGCAAAACTGAAGGAGATAGAGACACAAAAAACCATTCAAAAAATCAATGAATCCAGGAGTTGGTTTTTTGAAAAGATCAACAAAATTGTTAGACCACTAACAAGATGAATAAAGAACAAAAGAGGGAAGAATCAAATAGATGCAATAAAAAATGATAAATGGGATATCACCATTGATCCCACAGAAATACAAATTACCATCAGAGAATCCTATAAATACCTCTATGCAAATCAACTA
>NW_016890863.1:0-1582 GCF_001698545.2 Rhinopithecus bieti | reverse complement strand
AACAGGCCCTGGTGTGTGATATTCCCCTCCCTGTGCCCATATTTTCTCATTGTTCAACTCCCTCTTACGAGTGAGAACATGCGGTGTTTGGTTTTCTGTTCTGTGTTAGTTTGCCGAGAATGATGGTTTCCATCTTCGTTCATGTCCCTGCAAAGGACATGAACTCATCCTTTTGTATGACTGCATAGTATACCATGGTGTATATGTGCCACATTTTCTTTATCCAGTCTGTGATTGTTGGGCATTTGGGTTGGTTCTATTGTGTATAGTGCTGCAATAAACATATGTGTGCATGTGTCTTTATAGTAGAATGATTTATAGTCCTTTGGGTATATACCCAGTAATGGGATTGCTGGGTCAAATGGAGAAATACCATTCTAGATGCTTGAGGAATCACCACACTGTTTTCCACAATGGTTGAACTCATTTACACTCACACCAACAGTGCAAAAGCATCCCTATCTTTCCACATCCTCTCCAGCATCTATTTTTTCCTGACTTTTAATGATTACCATTCTAACTGGCATGAGGTGGTATCTCATTGTGGTTTTGATTTGCATTTCTCTAATGACAAGTGATGATAAGCTTTTTTTCATATGTTTGTTGGTTGCATAAATGTCTTCTTTTGTGAAGTGTCTGTTTATATCCTTTGTTCACTTTTGATGGGGTTGTTTTTTTCTTCTAAATTTGTTTAGTTCTTTATAGATTCTGGATATTAGCCCTTTGTCAGATGGATAGACGACAAAATGTTCTCCCATTCTGTAGGTTGTCTGTTCACCCTGAGGATAGTTTCTTTTGCTATGCAGAAGCTCTTTAGTTGAATTAGATCCCATTTGTCAATTTTGGCTTTTGTTGCCATTGCTTTTGGTGTTTTAGACATGAAGTCCTTGCCCAAGCCTATGTCCTGAATGGAATTGCCTAGATTTTCTTCTAGGGTTTTTTGTTTGAGGTCTTACATTTAAGTCTTTAATCCATCTTGAGTTAATTTTGTATAAATTGTAAGGAAGGGGTCCAGTTTCAGTTTTCTGCATATGGCTAGGCAGTTTTCACAACAGCATTTATTAAATAGTGAATCCTTTCCCCATTTCTTGTTTTGTCAGGTTTGTCAAAGATCAGATGGTTGTAGATGTGTGGTGTTATTTCTGAGGCCTGTCTTCTGTTCCATTGGTCTATATATCTGTTTTGGTACCAGTGCCATGCTGTTCTAGTACCAGTACCATGCTGTTTTGGTTACTGTCGCCTTGTAGTATGGTTTGAAGTCAGGCAGCGTGATGCCTCCAGCTTTGTTCTTTTACTTAGAATTGTCTTGGCTATATGGGCTCTTTCTTGGTTCCATGTGAAATTTAATGTAGTTTTTTGTAATTCTGTGAAGAAAGTCAGTGGTAGCTTGCTGGGAATACCATTGAATCTATAAATTACTTTGAGCAGTAGGGCCATTTTCATGATATTGATTCTTCCTATCCATGAACACGGAATGTTTTCCATTTGTTTGTGTCCTCTCTTCTTCCCTTGAGCAGTGGTTTGTAGTTTTCCTTGTAGAGGTCCTTCACATTTCTTGTAAGTTGTATTCCTGGGTATTTTA
>NW_016890862.1:0-213 GCF_001698545.2 Rhinopithecus bieti | reverse complement strand
GAAACCCTGTCTCTACTAAAATGCAAAAAATTAGCCGGGTTTGGTGGCGCGTGCCTGTAGTCCCAGGTACTCTGAGAGGCTGAGGCAGGAGAATCGCTTGAACCCAGGAGGCGGAGCTTGCAGTGAGCTGAGATCTGGCCACTGCACTCCAGCCTGGGCGACAGAGCGAGACTCTGTCTCAAAAAAAAAAAAAAAAAAAACAAAAAAAAAAAG
>NW_016890861.1:0-210 GCF_001698545.2 Rhinopithecus bieti | reverse complement strand
AATCTATTTTAAAACTCACTTAACTGTGAAATTTTACTTTGTTTTATTTAATTTTTTAATTTCCTGGGTATTTTCTGTCCTGGCCAACTATCTTTGCTTTTGTTTTTTTGTTTGTTTTTTTTGTTGGTTGGTTGGTTGTTTTTTTTTTTTTTTTTTTTTTTTTTTTTTTTTGGTTGGTTGGTTTTTTTTTTTTTTTTTTTTTTTGGCTTA
>NW_016890860.1:0-3450 GCF_001698545.2 Rhinopithecus bieti | reverse complement strand
AATTTTGCATACTATTTTCCAAATATTAATAGAAATAGTATAATTTGGCCATTCTCTTAGTTTTAGACATGTAGATTGATTCCAGTTATCTATTTCTATAGTTGTATTAAATTTTGGCTTCAGAAATTAACATAGAAAACATTAAAGTACCTACAAAATAGTTGCAATTGTACCATTTTAATCATATGAGCATTGAGTTTAAAAAAAAAAAAACTAGACTCACAGGTATATAGATTAAGTGTACACATTTTGGAATTAAAGATGTTAAAATCACTATAAATTATCTTAATTATTATGGTTCATTTTATTCAATTCTTTTTTTCCTGTTTTTTATGTTTTGAGCAAATATTGCTTATCTAATTATATCTATGTATCTCTCGCTATCCATTTATTTATGTAGATATAATTAGATAAGCAATATTTAGATAGAGAGAGAGAAAAGAGGAGACAGGTTTTCTTTGTTTTAAAAGACAGGGTCTCACTGTGTCACCCAGGCTGGAGTGCAGTCGTGCAATCATAGGTAACTACAGCCTGGCACTTCTGGGCTCAAGCAGTCCTCTAGCCTCAGCCTTTTGAGCAGCTGGGACTACAGTTGAGCACCACCATGCCTGGCTAATTTTTTTAGTTTTGTAGAAATGAGGTCTTGCTTAGTTGCCAAAGCTTATTTTCTTAATCTGATATTATTTCATGTTTGGTTTCCTAGTGCTGTGTAGCATTTATTCTGAAAGCCACAATGTGACTACCAAATTTTCTAAATATTCTCCAACAATTGGACATCAAGTTTTTTTTTTTAAAGCTTCATGGTGTAATGTTGTTATGAGTTTATTTTAAATGTATACAAATATAGCTCTTTTCTGTAATATACCTATGTGTGTGTAAATATATATATATATATATATTTGTATCCTTTAGCCTAATTCTCTTCTGGGACTATATCCTGAGTGCACACACACACACACACACACACACACACACACACTTCATTTCTTGACTCATAGCAGTATCTCCAATTAGTCTGCAAAAGAGTTGTACTAGTTAATGTTCTCTGAAATATATGGAACTACCATTTGCAAACCATCTTGCATAACAGGGAATATTTAAAATAAATTTCCAATTTAATAGCAAAAAATCTGTTTTTTAAAATATTTTCTGTGAATATTTGTTGGCTTAAAAGTAGAGATTCTGGTGTTTTCACAGTAATATCGATTATTTTGTTTAATCATCTTTGTGCACTTGGGTGTTGGTCCATTTATTTGTAAAGTTCTTAATATTTTATAGATTTTGTAGGATAATTACATTAGAAAGGTAGCAACACTGTCTTATATAGTATGTCTATATAATCAGTTGAGTGTCTTTCAAGACAGTCAATCTTGCTTTTTTGCATGCAGTTTTAAATTATGCTATCAAATCCACTAATTTTAACTTTGAAACTATTGTACTTCCAAACTTAGAAATTCATCCCTTCTCCAAAATTTTGCTAAAATTCATTTCTGTTTTCCTTGAGTATGACACATTCAAATATATAAGAAATAAGTTATGCATTTTGTTTACAGTCTAAGTTAAATATCTAAATGGATTTTTTCAAGTTGTTGACTGTTTCGTCTCAATACCACATATTTTAAAAAATGTAAATTGTAAGCACTAGTGCCTTTATTTGCAAGTCAAAAAAATTAGTAAAATTCCTTCTAAAATTCCTTAAGCAAAACTAACCAACGAATAAATAGGTAAAACCAATAATTTAAGAGGAAGGATAAAGGAACAAATGGGTATCTTTTAGAACTTAGGATCAGTGAATATAGCCACACTTCACAGGGATTGAAAGCAAAATGAAAAAAAAAAATACAGTTTAGAAACAAGATTATGCTTTCCACTTCCCCTTCTCTGGGGCCACATGGGCTGTCTCTAATGTGCTCCTCTGAACGTGTCTGCCTGACTCTTCTGCTACATCTTATTTGGGCCAACATGGCTACCCCTCTCCTATCTTTACAAGTGCTGTATCTGGGGTGAAATCATCCAATCTCCCTATTCCCTGATAACAAGTTTACTGGAACAAGCCTATGAGAAGATGCCCCCCTTAGTCAGATATCTACTCCATACCCAATCAGATGTGGTTGGGATAAGAGTGACAGAGTACATGTACAGGTGTGACACCCCACCTCCAAGGTGAACAGCAGTCATAGCAGACGATGGGGTGAGGCAGGTACCACAGTCAGCCTATTAAGAGTGATCAAATGTGTGGTTAAAAGGCTGCTTCAGGAAGCATGGTTTACATTTTCTGGACAGTACCTAACAAACAACATTTAATATATATTGGTTGAACTAAATAATATATTTTAAAATTACTAATTTTCTTTAGGACATGAATTTATCAAATTCATTAAATGTCATTTAATCCATTGGCATATAACTTTACTAGTAATATACTTATCACATAAAGCATGTATATTTGTATTTGTCCATTATCATTACATCTGAGTTTATTGTACAGATGTTTGTTGTATTTTACATGAATGTTAATGTCTATTGTCAATTGTAAACTGCTAGAAAATAGTCCTATTTTAATACTTCACCATATTAATCTCACATGATTTGGCCTTCTTTAGGTTTTGTTCCAAGTCAGATTTACACAAATTTAATAATGTTATAACTGTCCTGTTTCTCATCTCTTCCTTTCCCAGCATCCTGCTCCTCTTTCTAAAAGGACTCTTAATCTCCTTACCTCACACTGTAATTTAATATGTGAGTTAAAGAGGAAACAATAATTGGAGACTTAACTGTACTAATTTATCAGTTTTACTATCTGCTTAAAATGGAGGCACATGAGTGTTTAATAAGTGATCCCTAAAATCTTTTGGTTTTGTCTTTTTTTTTTTCCTTTTGTGGAGAACAGGGTCTTGCTATGTAGCCCAAGCAGGTCTTCAACTCCTGGGCTCAAGCTATTCTCTTTCCTCTGCTTCCCTAAGTCCTGGGATTACAGGCATGAACCAGCATACCCAGTCCCAAATATTTTTTTTTTATTTTAGATCTACATTCTATCATCCTGCTACATGTTAAATTACTACTTAAGTAAACAAAGATTTAATTTGTTTATAGTTGATGAGCCAAATATGTTATATCGTTTTAATTTATGTATTATATTTAATGTTTGCCATTTGTATATATTCCTATTTTCTCTGACTTTTACTAATGAGTGATTTGAGAAAAGCTTTTCTCTCTTTTCTTTCTATATGGAGAGACAAACCAAAGTGACATTTCCAAATGGGTGTCTGAAAACATGTATACTGTTTCATTAATGAATGCAACAGAAGTTGCCTAGGGTTTATTCCAAGATGCATAATATCAAACTTCCAAACTATCTAATTGTTCCAAAGAAGAACAATTAATTTGTATTTATAGGCTTGAAAGACTTGGTTGAAATCAAAATGTTTTAGTCTGTAACCTCTTGCTTTT
>NW_016890859.1:0-211 GCF_001698545.2 Rhinopithecus bieti | reverse complement strand
CCGGGTGTGGTGGTTCATGCCTGTCATCCCAGCTACTCAGGAGATTGAGGTTGGGAGAATGGCTTGAGCGGGGAGGCGGAGGCTGCAGTGAGCCAAGATCACGCCGCTGTACTCCAGCCTGAGTAACAGAGCAAGACTGTCTCAAAAAAAAAAAAAAAAAAAAAAGAGAGGGGGAGAAAAACAGACAGACAGACAGGAAGAAAAAACTTAG
>NW_016890858.1:0-207 GCF_001698545.2 Rhinopithecus bieti | reverse complement strand
GAGAAAAAAGAAAGAGAGAAAGAAAAGAGAAAGAAAGAAAGGAAGAAAGAAAAAAAGAAGAAAGAAAGGAAGAAAGGAAGGAAGGAAAAAAGAAAGGAAGGAAGGAAAGAAAGAAAAGAAAGAAAGGAAGGAGAGAGAAAGAAACAGAAGAAAGAGAAAAAAGAAAGAGAAAAGGAAAGAGAAAGAGAAAGAAAGAAAAAAGGAAGG
>NW_016890857.1:0-293 GCF_001698545.2 Rhinopithecus bieti | reverse complement strand
TGGGGTTTCTCCATGTTGGTCAGGCTGGGCTCGAACTCCTGACCTCAGGTGATCCGCCTGCCTCGGCCTCCCAAAGTGCTGGGATTACAGGTGTGAGCCACAGCACCCAGCATGAATACTTTTAAAATCAGTTTATTTTATTGATATCAAAATGCAAACAATGGCGTTATTAAGTAAAATTTTAGTTATAATGTTTTGTTAGGAAGGTGTTTGTAAAGTGGCATTTTCACCCAAGAGCTGTTGTATTTAAGCTTTATTTCCTCAACTTTATTTATTTATTTATTTATTTTTAT
>NW_016890856.1:0-293 GCF_001698545.2 Rhinopithecus bieti | reverse complement strand
ATGGTTGTCTTTATTTTTTTAAAAAACATTTGTGGGTACATAGTACTTGTATATGCTTATGGGGTACATGAGATGTTTTGATACAGACATGCAATGTGAAATAAGCACATCATGGAGAATGGGGTATCCATGCCCTCAAGCACTTATCCTTTGAGTTACAAACAATCCAATTACACTCTTTAAGTTATTTTCAAATGTACAGTTATTATTGACTATAGTCACCCTATTGTGCTAGCAAATAGTAGGGCTTATTTATTCTTTCTCTCTCTATATATATTTTGTACCCATTAACC
>NW_016890855.1:0-291 GCF_001698545.2 Rhinopithecus bieti | reverse complement strand
GGTGGCTCACGGCTGTAATCCCAGCACTTTGGGAGGCTGAGACAGGAGAACTGTTTAAGTCAAGGAGTTTGAGACCAGCCTGGGCAACATGGCAAGATCCCATCTCTTTAAATTAAAAAAAAAAAAAAATTACACACAAAAAAAGTAAAACTTAAGATTTAAAGGGCAATGCTCCACCTATTTTGCAAGGTTGATCTGCTTCCTGATACCCATGCAGGGAAAACAATGTTTACAGAGATTAAAGAAGCTTCTCGTTTTGTATTAAAATATTTTATATAAAGCATTCAAACT
>NW_016890854.1:0-717 GCF_001698545.2 Rhinopithecus bieti | reverse complement strand
AACAAATGGAAAAACATTCCATGCTCATGGATAGGAAGAATTGACATCGTGAAAATGGCCATACTGCACAAAGTAATTTATAGATTCAATGCTATCCCCATCAAGCTACCATTCACTTTCTTCACAGAATTGGAAAATCAACTTTAAATTTTGTATAGAACCAAAAGAACCCGCATAGCCAAGACAATCCTAAACAAAAGGAACAAAGCTGGAGGATAATGCTCCCTGACTTCCAACTATACTACAAGGCTACAGTAACCACAACAACATGGTACTGGTACCAAAACAGATACATAAACCAATGGAACAGAATACAGGCCTCAGAAATAACACCACACATCTACAACCATCTGATTTTGACAAACCTGACAAAACAAGCAATGGGGAAAGGATTCCCTATTTAATAAATGGTGCTGGGAAAACTGGCTAGCCATATGCAGAAAACTGAAACTGGACCCCTTCCTTAAACCCTATACAAAATTAACTCAAGATACATTAAAGACTTAAACATAAGACCTAAAACCATAAAACCATAGAAGAAAACCTGGGCAATACCATTCAGGATGGAGGCATGGGCAAAGACTTCATGACTAAAACACCAAAAGCTATGGCAACAAAAGTCTAAATTGACAAATGGGATCCAATTAAACTAAAGAGCTCTGCATAGCAAAAGAAACTATCGTCAGAGTGAATAGGCAACCTACAGAATGGGAGAAA
>NW_016890853.1:0-1010 GCF_001698545.2 Rhinopithecus bieti | reverse complement strand
CATGGTACTGGTACCAAAACAGAGATATAGACCAATGGAACATAGCAGAGACCCCAGAAATAACACCACACATCTACAACCATCTAATCTTTTACAAACCTGACAAAAACAAGCAATGGGGAAAGGATTCCCTATTTAATAAATGGTGTTGGGAAAACAGGCTGGCCATATGCAGAAAACTGAAACTGGACCTCTTCCTTACACCTTATACAAAATTAACTCAAGGTGGATTAAAGACTTAAATGTAAGACCTAAAACCATAAAACTCTAGAAGAAAATCTAGGCAATACCATTCCGGACATAGGCATGGGCAAAGGCTTCATGACGAAAACACCAAAAGCAATGGCAACAAAAGCCAGAATTGACAAATAGGATCTAATTAAACTAAAGAACTTATGCACAGCAAAAGAAACTGTCATCAGAGTGAACAGGCAATCTACAGAATGGAAGAAAATTTTACCATCAATCCTTCTGACAAAAGGCTAATATCCAGAATTTACAAGGAACTTAAATTCACACACACACACACAAACAACAAACAGTTTCATCAAAATGGGCAAAGTATATGACCAGACACTTCTCAAAAGAAGACATTTATGTGGCCAAAAAACATATGAAAAAAAGCTCATCATCACTGGTCGTTAGAGAAATGCAAATCAAAATGGCAATGAGATACCATCTCACATCAGTTAGAATGGCGATCATTAAAAGTCAGGAAACAACAGATGCTGGAGAGGATGTGGAGAAATAGGAATGCTTTTACGCTGTTGGTGGGCGTATAAATTAGTTCAACCATTGAGGAAGACAGTGTGGCGATTCCTCAAGGATCTGGAACCAGAAATACCATTTGACCTAGAATCACGTTACTGGGTATATACCCAAAGAATTATAAATCATTCTACTATAAAGACACATACACACATGTTTATTGCAGCACTATTCATAATAGAAAAGACTTGGAACCAACCCAAATGCCCACCAATGAGAGACTGGATAAAGAAAATGTGGCA
>NW_016890852.1:0-211 GCF_001698545.2 Rhinopithecus bieti | reverse complement strand
CCTTGTAGATTCTGGATATTAGCCCTTTGTCAGATGGATAGATTGCAAAAATGTTCTCTCATTCTGTAGGTTTCCTGTTCACTCTGATGATAGTATCTTTTGCTCTGCAGAAGTTATTTAGTTTAATTTTATCTCATTTGTCAATTTTGGCTCTTGTTGCCATTGAGTTTGGTGTTTGAGTCATGAAGTCTTTGCCCATGCCTGTGTCCTG
>NW_016890851.1:0-210 GCF_001698545.2 Rhinopithecus bieti | reverse complement strand
CAGCTTGGCCAGCATGATGAAACCCCGTCTCTACTAAAATACAAAACTAGCCGGGCGTGGTGGCGCATGCCAGTAATCCCAGCTACTCAGGAAACTGAGGCAGGAAAATCGCTTGAACCCGGGAGACAGAGGTTGCGGGGAGCAGAGATCACCCCCCTCCACCCCACCCTGGGAAAAGAAAAAAACTGTCCAAAAAAAAAAAAAAAAAAG
>NW_016890850.1:0-210 GCF_001698545.2 Rhinopithecus bieti | reverse complement strand
TGAGGCCAGGAGTTGGAGACCAGCCTGACCGACATGGTGAAATCCCCTCTCTACTAAAACACAAAATTAGCTGGGTGTGGTGGTGAATGTCTGTAATCCCAGCTACTGAGGAGGCTGAGGCAGGAGAATTGTTTGAACCTGGGAGATGGAGGTTGCAGGGACGTGAAAAAATCCCCCCCCCCCGCACCCCGGGGACAAAGCCCCTTCCCT
>NW_016890849.1:0-723 GCF_001698545.2 Rhinopithecus bieti | reverse complement strand
TCTTACAAGAGCTCCTGAAGGAAGCAGTAAATATGGAAAACAAAAAACTGGTACCAGGCACTGCAAAACATACCAAATTGTAAAGACCATCAACACTATGAAGAAGCTGCATAAACTAACAGGCAAAATAACCAACAAGCATCATAATGATAGGATCAAATTCACACATAACAATATTAACCTTAAATAATAAGGGCTCAATGCCCCAATTAAAAGACACAGACTGGTAAATTGGATAAAGAGTCAATATGGGTTAAATGGTTAAATGCCTTAATTAAAAGATACAGACTGGCAAATTGGATAAAGAGTCAAGACCCATTGGTGTGCTATATTCAGGAGACCCATCTCATGTGCAAAGACACACATAGGCTCAAAATTAAAGGGTGGAGGAAGATTTACCAAGCAAATGGAAAGCAAAAAATATTAGGGGTTGCAATCTTAGTCTCTGATAAAACAGACTTTAAACCACAAAGATCAAAAAAGACAATGAAGGGCATTACATAATGGTAAAGGGATCAACACAATAAGAAGAGCTAACTATCTCTAATACATATTCACCCAATACAGGAGCACCCAGATTCATAAAGCAGGTTCTTAGAGACCTACAAAGAGACTTAGACTCCCACACAATAATAGTAGGAGACTTTAACATCCCACTGTCAGTATTAGACAGATCAATAAGACAGAAAATTAACAAGTATATTCAGGACTTGAACTCAGCTC
>NW_016890848.1:0-213 GCF_001698545.2 Rhinopithecus bieti | reverse complement strand
ACATGTTTTGAAAGGAGTTTAAAAACCACATATATAGTATGTCATAATGCCAAAATTAACTGCCAGCCAAACTATTTGAGGTACTCTTTGGGGATATCTCATAACGAATTCTAAATTTATTCAGCAAAATATAAAATTAAGAAGTTTTAAAGCCAAAGAATAAACTTTGAAAATTAATTTTTGTTTTTATTTTTGAGATGGAGTTCCATGTTG
>NW_016890847.1:0-293 GCF_001698545.2 Rhinopithecus bieti | reverse complement strand
GACTGCTTGTGATTTTGCACATTAATTTTCTATCCTGAGAATTTGCTGAAGTTGCTTATCAGCTTAAGGAGATTTTGGGCTGAGATGATGGGGTTTTCTAAATATACAATCATGTCATCTGTACCAATTTGACTTCTTTTCCTAATTGAATACCCTTTATTTCTTTCTCTTATCTGACTGCCCTGGCCAGAACTTCCAACACTGTTTTGAATAGGAGTGGGAGAGAGGGCATCCCTTCTTCTGCCAGTTTTCAAAGGGAATGTTTCCAGTTTTTGCCCATTCAGTATGATATT
>NW_016890846.1:0-773 GCF_001698545.2 Rhinopithecus bieti | reverse complement strand
TCTATTTTCTTATTTCTAGCAATATTTTACCCTTCTTCAGACAATCTTCGAGTCACCCTTTTATTTCTGACTATGTACTATTTTAAAAAAAAGTGGTTTGTTTTCTTAGCTGTTGGAAAATTATTGTCAGACAACACGCTGAAAGCCACCTAACTGTAAATTACCTTCTATTTCTCTGAGTAATGTTCAGCCACCTAACTGCAAATTACCTTCTATTTCCCTGAGTAATATTCACAAAATTTACCCAGCAAGTTGACTCTATGCATCTCTCTAACAAATAGTGCATTAATCAGCATCCGTATGAACTTGGCTATTATCCCATCAAAAGAAAGTTATAATTGGATCAAATTCACTAATTTTCTTACTATATGAGTAACAATTTCCCATGTAATAATGCTACTTAACCCCTCATTCTTGAAATTTCAGACCATAGATGTGGAAGTGATTATAAAATACTTTGTATTGATGAATAAACTCTTATGCAGTTCTCCGGAATTCTGAACTTTCAGGTTAACTTAGTTTTTTTTTTTTTTTTTTTTCTTTCTTTCTTCTCTTTTGGTTCTTCATTATTTCTGCATACAAAATGCTTAAGTTCTACCTTCACCACTGATCACTATCGTCCAAGTAATCCAACAGGCTCATACAAGACCATTCCCTAGTAGTAAGGAGAAGATAAGGAACCATAAAGATCTTCAATTTGTAAATAATCAGGAAGATAATATAATTAGCCATAGAGGAACTATTTTCTATTATTTTATTACTTTTAATATTAA
>NW_016890845.1:0-294 GCF_001698545.2 Rhinopithecus bieti | reverse complement strand
ATTGTCTCTTGTGCGCACGTTTACAGCATTATTTATCTTTTCCTTTTCTCCAACCACCAAAATAAAACACTTTTTTAAAAAATCTACAAAGGAACATTTCTAAGCCTATTGAGGCCTATAGTGAAAAAACAATTATTCCGTGAAAGGAACTAGAAACAAGCTATCTGTGAAAGCTTTGTGATACATGGTTTTATCTCACAGAGTTAAACCTTTGTTTTGCTTTAACAGGTTGGAAACCACCTTTTTTTTTTAATAGAATCTACAAAGGGACATTTCCGAGTCCATTGAGGCCTG
>NW_016890844.1:0-773 GCF_001698545.2 Rhinopithecus bieti | reverse complement strand
TGTAGAAATCTGAAGTGACTGGAAGCCTGAGAGGAAAAGCCCCCTCTAGAGTAAAGTTTGGCTGGAACCGTATGTGTTTATATCATGTCTAGTAATTCTAGACAATGTTTGGAAAATATAATTAAAAGAAAAAATTTCTCCAGCCCTAGAGAAACTCCAAAATGATAGAACAGAAAGTAAACTATTTCATTACACAATTAAACCAGAATGTGACATGCATCACAGTCAATCTTCTTAAGAGATTGCAGGCCGGGTGCGGTGGCTCAAGCCTGTAATCCCAGCACTTTGGGAGGCCGAGACGGGCGGATCACGAGGTCAGGAGTTCAAGACCATCCTGGCTAACACGGTGAAACCCCGTCTCTACTAAAAAATACAAAAGCTAGCCAGGCGAGGTGGCTGGCGCCTGTAGTCCCAGCTACTCGGGAGGCTGAGGCAGAAGAATGGCGTAAACCCGGGAGGCGAAGCTTGCAGTGAGCTGAGATCCGGTCACTGCACTCCAGCCTGGGCGACAGAGCGAGACTCCGTCTCAAAAAAAAAAAAAAGAGATTGCAAAGACAAAAGACACTCCCATAATTAGTCCACAAGTAAAAGAATTCACAGCACCATGTAATACATGGTTCATCCTAAATTCACCTGGTAATGGGGAGGCGATCCGTGTATGCTAATTGGTTATATTCAATGACAAAATTAACTTTTCACATCCTCATGACAGGAGGTAATTTTGCAATTTACTAGACTCTGCTTGCCCTTTTCTGACAGCCAGTGTCCTCTCT
>NW_016890843.1:0-290 GCF_001698545.2 Rhinopithecus bieti | reverse complement strand
TACACACATACACACATACACATATACACACACACAGACACATACATATACACACACACATACACACACATACACACACACATACACACATACACATATACACACACACATACACATATACACACATACACACACATACACATACACATATACACACACATACACACATACACATATACACACACATACACATATACACACACACATACACATATACACACATACACACACATACACATACACATATACACACACATACACACATACACATATACACACACATATACACA
>NW_016890842.1:0-212 GCF_001698545.2 Rhinopithecus bieti | reverse complement strand
TTCCTTCCTTCCTTCCTTCCTTCCTTTCCTTCCTTCCTTCCTTCCTTCCTTCCTTCCTTCCTTCCTTCCTTCCTTCCTTCTTTCCGTCTCTCCCTCCTTCCCTCTGTCCCTCCCTCTCTCTATTGTCTCTCTCTCTTTTTTCTTTCTTTTCTTTCTTTCTTTCTTTCTTTCTTTCTTTCTTTCTTTCTTTCTTTCTTTCTTTCTTTCTTTTC
>NW_016890841.1:0-1009 GCF_001698545.2 Rhinopithecus bieti | reverse complement strand
ATATGGTGAATGTCCCTTGGTAGCTTTTTCTCCGAAAGATTTCTCAATCCTCTATGAGAAAAAAGGTATAACTCTGTGAGTGGAATGCACACGTCACAAAGCAGCTCCTCGGAACGCTTTTCTCCAGTTTTAATCTGAAGATATTTCCATTTTCCCCATAAGCCTCAAAGCGCTCCAGAATATCCCTTCACAGACTAAACATAAACAGTTTTAGAAAACTGCTCAACAAAAGAGAAGCTTAATGAGGGAGAGGAATTCACTCAACACATAGCAGTTTCACAGAAAACTTCCTTCTGGTTTTCATCTGTGGATATTTCTTTCTCCATATTCTAAAAGCATTCCCAAATGTCCTTCCTCAGATTCCACAAAACAGTGATTTCAAACTGCTCAATCCAAAGAATGGTTTAACTCTATGAGATGAATACATACATCACAAAGCAGTTGCTCAGAAAGCTTCTCTCCAGTTTTCATCGGAAGACATTTCCTCACTCACCACAGGCCTCCCAACATCACTAAATATCCCTTCACAGATTCCTCAAAGACAGAGTTTCCAAACTGGGCAACGTAGAGTAACCTTTAACTCTGTGAAATGAATGCACATATCAGAGAGCAGTTTCTTGGAATGCTTCTGTCTGGGTTTTATTTGAAGATATTTCACTTTCCGCCATAGTCTTCAAGGTGCTCTGAAATATCACATTTTCGGTTTTACAGGAACAGTGTTCAAACACTGCCTTATGAGAAAATAGGTATAACTTCCTGAGTGGAATGCACAGATCACAAAGAAGTTTCTCAGAAAGCTACTTTCCAGTTTTCCTCTGAGGCTATTTCCCTTTTCACCATATGCGTCAATATGCTCCTGAATATCACTTGGTACCTTTTCTCCTAAAGGGTTTCCCCATTGCTGTATCAGAAGAGAGATAAAACACTGTGAGTGGAATGCACATGTCACAAAGCAGTTTCTAAGAAAGCTTCTCTCCAGTTTCTATCTGAACATATTTACTTTTTTACT
>NW_016890840.1:0-773 GCF_001698545.2 Rhinopithecus bieti | reverse complement strand
TTCCAGCTTTCTTCACTGAAAACATATTCTCTTTCCCTTTGTAATAAGCATTTTGTGGGCAGAATTTGTTGTTTTTTTTTTTTTTGCTCTCCCTAATTAGAAGAAATGTGGGTAGATGTTTTGAAACTATGCAGATATACTGTTCTTTATCAAACTTTAACTTATCTATCTATTTATATCAGTATGTGCTCATGGTCCTATTTTATTCAGTGGTATATGTCTGGATTCTCCAGAGAAGCAGAACCAATAAGACATATATATCATATATACACACACATATATGTAAAAAAAATTATAATGTATATAACATATTAAAATGTATAACATATGAAAATAGCAAACCTATATATGTAAAATAATCATAATATATATTATTTGTTTTATTTTATTTTTTGAGACAGGGTCTACTCTGTTGCCCATGCTGGAGTACAGTGGTGCTGTCTCCACTCACTGCAACCTCCACTTCCTGGGCTCAAGTGATCCTCCCACCTCAGCCTTCTGAATATCTGGGACCACAGGTGCTCACCACCATGCCTGGCTATTTTTTTTTTTTTTTTTTTTGAGATGGAGCCTCACTATGTCGCCCAGGCTAGAGTGCAGTGGCACAGTCTTGGCTCACTGCAACCTCCACCTCCCAGTTAAAGCGATTCTCATGCCTCAGCCTCCTGAGTAGCTGGGATTACAGGTGCCTTCCACCACGCCCGACTAAGTTTTGAATTTTAGTAGAGATGGGGTTTTACCATGTTAGCCAGGCTGGTCTTGAACTCCTGACC
>NW_016890839.1:0-1011 GCF_001698545.2 Rhinopithecus bieti | reverse complement strand
CGAACTATATTTCATTTGACTCACTTGTTCATCTATCCTTCTATTCCTCAATCTATCAGTCCTGTAACTCATGATTTGGTTTATAGAATTTGTGGAATGCTAATTTTCATACTATAGAAATTTATATGAATCCACTTTTGAACATTTATTGTATCAAAAAAGAGGATATAATTTATTGAAGTCAATGTGAGCAGACACAAAGGGGCATCGTGATATACAGTTCTTTCAACAAATAATTATTGCATTGAGATGTAAACCAACTGACTCTGTCCAACTTGGAGCTACATGGGGTTCCAGCGCAATCAGAACCAAAATTGCAAGCAAATTATAATCAATTTTCAACATGCATTGGAACATTTAGTTTTATTAAAATATTTATTATTTGTTTACTCTGTTTGCTAGAAACTATCCTAGGTACTCGGAATATAAAGGTGTGTATGCCACAAAGTATATGTTACACTTAAAGAGTTTACAACCTCCTTTGCTGGTACTTAGGTTAACTATTTTATATGAAAAGTTCTATGATGAATGTCTCCATTTTAGAAGATACAGAAACTGAGGCACAGAATGCTTAGTTGACTTGTCCAAAGTCACACAGTTAGAGAGTGTCAAGGTGTAAGACTTTGAACCCAGACGGTCTAGCTACAGAATCCATACTCTTAAAAGTGTACTGTACATATAGTGCATTCTTTAGTGAATACTAAAGAAATGAACAGCATCAAAACATGCTTCCAGTAAATTATGAATTTCATGATGGAAAATCATTCTATTATCCTTTATAGTCATACCAGTAAGATGATATGAAATACAACAAAAAACTTTCAATTTACATCAATACCTAACTTATGCTCTGAAAATACTTTTCTTGAAGTATGAATGCCAGCTTTTCTAAGAAGTAAAGGTAATTTTGTTTTCAAATAATACAAGCTTGTACCACTAACCAAAAGCAGAAAATGAATCAGTGTGGGTTTCAGGGTCACCAAAATATTGGTATGTATATGTCAATAATAC
>NW_016890838.1:0-294 GCF_001698545.2 Rhinopithecus bieti | reverse complement strand
CCCTAACCTTAACCAGACCAGACCAGATCAAACCGGACCAAACCGGATCAGACCGGATCAGACCGGATCAGACCGGATCAGACCGGACCAAACTGGACCAGACCGGATCAGACCGGAGCAGACCGGATCAGACCGGATCAAACTGGACCAAACCGGATCAAACCGGATCAAACCGGACCAAACCGGATCAGACCGGATCAGACCGGATCAAACTGGACCAAACCGGATCAAACCGGACCAAACCGGACCAGACCGGACCAAACCAGCACAGACCGGACCAAACCGGAACAAACC